>NC_139344.1:162707550-162825050 GCF_055883805.1 Amblyomma maculatum | reverse complement strand
TCGCTATAAAATCTTCTGACTGCTCATTAAACATGCGGCCATGGCACGACTACCACACTTGCGAAGCAGCAATACTAGTTTCTACTATCTTGCAACGGATACAATCATAAGCCAATCATGGGTCGGCTGTTCGATGTAGGAAAGACCAAACCACATTATTCTTTTCGTGCCTAACGTAATGGGACGCCTAGAACGTCCCAATATGTTAAGGCACGGGAAAACGTTCTTAGGCAACAGAACGCCGTCTTGGTCTTGATGGCATTCGACTTTTGTGGTCATGGTCCGAGGATCCTGAATAGGATAAGGGCCCATAACGTATAGAAGTCAACATTTGCCTTGCGTGAAGCGCGGTGGTTTCCCTTTCCTCTGTTTCGTGGTATCGCAAGTAAGACAAGTGCGAACTTACTTCACCACGTCCCTTCTCGTGTGCGGGCATGTCATCCTGCTACACAACTTGCAAGATTTCTTGCTGCCGCTGTGACCCGCTAGGCGCAAGTTGTGAAGGTACACTCTAGAAAAGGTGCGCGGAGGCTCTTGGGAACGACACCACGAAATGGCGCGACTTACCATTGCCTTTGTCGGTAGCAGGTATGTACCGCAAGAATCCGTCGTCTGCTTCCACGCAGCAGTTGGTGTCGGTAGGCGCTGTGCTCACGGCAGCGTTGGTACCGTGCAGGAACTGGCGTACGCGGTTACAATGGTCACCACTGAGGTGAGCGCCAAACAGCTAGCTGCAAACGCGAGGCCAGTGTGTCCCAGGCATCTGCACAGTGCCGCAACTAGAGCTTCGGGTGGGTGCTTGCCATCGCCAGGTTAATGGAGCTCGGGACAGGGAGCCAGATATTTTGCTGAAAATGCACTTCCTGTTTTACACCCTGTAATCATACATCTCAAGTGTGAGAGCTCAGCGGCTTAGACAGCTGGCTAGGTTCTGAAGCTTCCGCAACCACGACGGTGCCTGATTGATCAGTCATCTGTACAGTTAACTCAGCCTGCTCCGGATACATATGGGCGCAAATACAATCGCCACGCACCCTTTCGACGTTATTGTATAATTCCGTTCCGTCCCAATGAGAATGTTGCTTACGAAATCCATATTATAAAGCTTCCCTTGACGCTTGTAAGCTAAAACCGCGCCAGTGCCATACTCACATGCAACAATTTCTACGGTGAAAACAGGTTGAGTTCGGGAAGGCCCAGCGTTCGAAACGATCTCTGATCCGTATCAGTCCAGGATCAACCGGCACCTTTTTTGAGGATGGAGGGGAGTTTGCTAGCTCGGCACAGTTCGGGATGAAAGGGTAGTTGTAGCGAATTATTACCGAAAACTGCTACAGATTCCTGCCGTCTATTGGGTGTAGTAGTTATAGTACGGCCTGAAATTTCTTCTCATCGTCTGCTCAACAATGCAACCAAATAGATTAATCATGTTTAAAACCGAACTTGCTATGGTTAGTGGTGGCTCCTGTAGCCTGAAATTGTTATAGAATTGTAGTTAGGTGAATCAAACAGCTCTATAGACTTTCCGAAAAACTACTAGATCATTCGTATAAGCCTTGGTATCGATGGATTCAGCATCCCTAAGCACAAAATTTATTACGCTATCAAAGGTCGCCGCTAAAATGCTTGAACCAGATGGCGATCACATCATCGATGACACGTCTGCGCAGTCTTCTCGATTTAACAGTTAGCTACGGAATTGGCAGGGCCCCCTGCTACTGTAAATGGTAGTGAAAAAATATTGCTATCCAAATCGTCTACTCTACAGAATATACCGATGAAAAAGGGTACGAATCAAGAAGTTATATAGCGTTCGACCCCTGGCAGTCCAGACATAATCGTGCCGTGCACTCCTTTTTAGGCGCTGAAACAACTGGATACATTCAGTGGCTTTTGTACGGTCTTACCTCACCGGTGGCTACCATTTAGTCAGAGCGCCTCACAGAATGGCTAGCATGTGGACGCTCAGAGGCCTCGGGTTGAAACACATCGAATTAGCATAACCAGTGTCGACCGCGTCACTCAACGTGTAACCATTTCTCCAAGTGTCCGTGAATGTTGTGGCGAAAGGTTTGAGTGCAGACTCGAGCCTCAACCATTCCGCTGTTTATCCTGTGAAAAGGCTGAAAACCGTGAAAACGATATTTCCAGTCGCTGTAACCATGAAGATTCGTGTCGAGCACATTGCATTGCTGCTCATATAAAGCCATGCTTTGTCTAGAGAAGTAATCCTCCTTCGCCATTCCTATAGCATTTTATACTGCGTGTTCAGTTCCACCAGACGCGGCTGAAGGACTGTACGATTTCTTTTACATTTCTGACATAAACGTTTTTTCATAAGCTTATTTACATCACTGTTTATCCAAAGCTTAAATGGAATGCATTTTTCAATGAGTGCTGATAACAAGTCTTTGAAATAGGCCCAGAGCGTATATTGACGTTATCGTGCTAAGATTTTACAGTAAATTTGTCCCGCACTTCAGCCGTGGTGTTGCAGTGGTTACGGCGCTCGACTACTGTTTCCAAGGGCGCGGGATCGAATCCCGGCCTCGGCGGCCGCTTTTCGATGGAGGCGAAAAGCAAAGCGTCCGTGTGCTGTGCGATGTCAGTGCACGTTAAAGAACCCCAGATGGTCGAAATTTCCGGAGTCCTCCACTACGGCGACTCTCATAACCTGAGTTGCTTTGGGACGTTAAACCCCACAAACCAAACCATCATCTAGTCCATTTCAAATTTCTTAGGAGTGGCTCTATTATTCTTTTACACTTTTCTAATGTCGTGGCTAGTAGGAATCAGATGAGAAAGAAGGAAAGTAACAGTTACTATGTTGTGGTCGCTAAGGCCAGGAAGAACACAAACGTTTTGCGCAATTTTTGGGTCATTAGTAAATGTCAAATCTGGGATGTTGTTGCCACGTGTAGAAGCAGAAACGTACCTCTCAAGACCGCATTTAACGGTTACATTATAAAGTGGCAGTGAAGTTCCTACTCGCAGTGTTTTCTTGTCTCCTTATGTATTTAGTATATTATAATCTCTTGCAAGGATAATGCAGTCACAGGAATTGAATAGTGACCAGGATGAAATCTAACAAGCTGTCTATTTCGCCACTGGCTCCAGGTGGACAGTAAAATGATAAAATTATACCATAGCAAGGGTAACTACATCTGAAGTCCTCAGGCGACACTACACTGATTCCGTTTCATTGGCCATAATGTCAATTTACGTGCTGTGCAAGAACTGCTTAATCATTAGAAATACTCCTCTTTGTCGACAAATTCAGTCGTTCCTATAGATTTGATAGTTCGAAAGAAATATTTCACCTTTTTCTATGGAGGCATCTAGCCATGACTACAGGTTGCGTCGGATTTCCCTCACACGTGGCGAAAAGCCTGGAAATTCTGTAAGCTGTGCCTTTCAGTTTCCTGCCATTGCTCAGAACTTGGTCAGTGTCTTTGTAAGATAAAAAGTTGGCAATAATAGAACGGTTGCGGTCTGAAGAATGACTCCTTATCGTGTGGGCCCTTTGGATTGGTCCTATAGAGACGTGCAGTTTTTTCGGTAAACTTGAACTTTTGATCGCATTTCTAATATTCTCATCTTTCATGAGGGTTACTATCTTCTATGCCATAAAAAAAAATAAGATGAATTCTTTTGCGGTTTTATAGGTCGTCAGTTTTCTTAGCCAATGCTTCTGTATTTTCAGACTGCATTTCAAACTGGCTTTTAAACTGCGTAGCATTCTGATCCACATTTTCAAATTTTTCTACCCTCGATTCTAAGGATTCTAGCTTGGTCTCAATATCGTTAATTAGTACTTTCATTTTTGTTTCCCTATGTCCTACGCCGTCTAATTCGCTAAGAATAGTATCATGGCCACCCTAAAGTTTCTGTAAAGTATCGGCCAATTCGTTCACGGGTCCAGTGTTTTCTTCAATGTTGCCAGCTACTAACAGTTTAGCATGAAACACTTTCACAGATATGAACAAATTACACAATATTTGTGATAAATGCAGCAGCAATAGAAACTGATCGTCATTACGGAAGCAGGAAACACCTGCTCTTGCCTGCAAAACGCAGGAAGGGCTGTTGAAGTCCATGTTGTCGCAATTGCTGCTGCCATTCCCACTGCAACTCAGACGGTAATGCGGGTTGCTTTTAAGCAGCCCCTTCAGGATGTCAGCCAACGTTCCTGAGTGGGCGTGGCGTTGATAATCCAGCTGACGCGTTCTGTTATCCCGCCGTGTCCTCTAGGCAGGCAGTCGGAAGAAGTTTGTCTGTAGATATCTTGCCCTGGCTGTGGTTTTGTGGCTACCGCAATGGTGGCGTCTCCATAGATGCTGATTCCGGAAACCAGCAGCTGCAAAGAGCAGAAAGGACTGTTTAAGCGCATGTAGTCGCTATTGTCGCCGCCTTTCCCACTGGAGATCAGACGGCGATGCGGGCTATAACAAACCGGCTAAGGTTATAACAAATTGTCCTTCTGGAACTAAGAATACGTAAGGAACAACCGATACCGCCAGCATTTCCCATCATGGAGTTGACTTAATAGGGAATGCTGAAAAAGCTATGTTTTCAGTGACTTTTCTCTAAACACTTTTTTTCTTTTTTTTTTCTAAAAAAAATCGGTTTTCTCTAAACCAAAGCGCTGTGCTACGCTACATTCTCTTAGTGAATATAAGCGCCTGTTCCGATATTGTATCTCAATACTACATATTATATCACAAGTCACTTGAAACTGGTATTGTTTCCGAAGAATCGTAGGCAATGTTGATTGTGCCCATGCGCAAAAATGGCCCAAAGTCTATGGCAGCCAATTATAGGCCGATTTCTTAGTGTTTTATATGTTGCAAGATACTTGAACACATTGAATATATGTGAAACATTTAGAAGCTAATAATGTTTTTCTTCCAGAACCAACAATGGGTTCGCACAGGTGTCTCATGTACCACCCAGTTAATAGAGCTTTTTCATGACCTTTCAGCTGCGGCTGACCACAGATTTCGGACTAATGCAATATTCGTAGACTTAAGATAAGTGTTCGATTCTGTCTCGCATGAATTATTAAAGCACAAATTATCTGCGCTCAGGATTGATCAAAATATTTTGAAGTGGATTATAGATTACCTTAATAACAGAAAGAAAAGAGTCGTACTAGGGGCAAGCAATCTGGACTTGTAGAAGTAACAGCGGGTGTGCCACAGAGTTCAGTATTGGGGCCACTATTATTCTTCTATCCATCAATGACATCACGTCTAATATTTATTCCACTGTTAGGTTATATTCAGATAACTGCGTAATATAGAGGGCAGTCACTGCAAATGGTCACATGCAATAACTTTAGCAAGCTTAATTATATAACGTTGTGGTGTGATACCAGGGGATTAGCTATAAATGCAGACAAAAGCTACTCTGTTAGATTTAGCAGATGGAAGATCATGATGAACACAAGGCACACAATCGGTTATAAAATACTCCAAAATATCCTCGAAATCAAATATTTAGGCGTACATCTTTCCGAAGATCTCCCATTTAATGAGCATATTATTCACGTCATATAAAAAGCTGCAAACATGCTTAGCCTTGTTTTCTAGAACTTCGTGGCACTCCTCAAATACTGAAAATGGCGGTTCAAGAATTCTTAGTAAGGCCGCACTTATAATACGTGTCCAGATTGTGGGACTCCGACCAGAATTGCATCATCGATAAAATTGAAGGTGTCCAGATTTGTACGGTGAGATTTATATTAAAAGGATATTCATGGGAAGCCAGTGTCACACAAATTAAAGCAATCCTTGGAATCAAACCTCTTAACTTAAGGAGGAAGGAAAACCGGCTGAAATTAATGCATACAACTTAAAATAACACCATTCGTTTATAACATGTTGCATATATTAAGCTTCCTCACTATCTCTCAAGAAGGACAGATCACAGCTGTAAAATGAGAGAAATTAAATGTCGTGCGAATAGTATGAAATTTTCTTTCTTACCAAAAACAATATCTGAATGGAACACATTACGAGCGGAGGTGGTCACAGCTGACGGTGTCCACTTTGTTCAACTTATTAATTTTTAATTACCCTTGCACTGTGTTGTTCTTGTGGCTTCTACAGCATGTTCTGGTATTCCAAATGCTTTTCAATTCTCGATTCTTTTCAATGTTCAATTAGTTCTTTGTTTGATTTATTGTATTTGTTTATTCTTATTTGGTACCCACTCTCCTGCTGTAACGATTCGGCGCAGAATATGTTCTAAATAAATAAAATATGCATGAAAGTAAGCGGGTTGGCACCATTGCGGTACCCCTCGGCACCCGCATGGATATCGTGCACAATTAATCTCTTAGAAATGAAGTTACGGCCCAGGAAGGGGTGAGAAGCCATGCCTTAACTTTCACTTCTTGATTTTCACCGTTAAACAGGCTGCTGACGTTGCGCATGTCAAATGAGCTGATGCCATTCAAAGGTTTCTGTTTACACGTGGAAGCTATAAGCCTTTGGTCACGCAAGCATTTTTCACGAGATCACCTAACACGAAAGTACTAGAACCCGAGTCTACAAGGACAGCTGATTGTATTCCTGGTATTGGGACCATAACCAAGAATATATGGCAAAGGCGGGCCCCATGGAGATGAAATTCTAACTGCAAAGCGCTTACCGCTTGTTGCCAGCTGTCCTCAGGCCCTGTTTCAGGCGAGGAATACATTGAAGTAAGAGCTTCCACTGCTCGTACCAGTGGTGATTCCGGCTGGAGGGGCTGTCTCTTTCCGCGCCTATTTCAGCAACGCTTTACTGGAGGTTATCTATGACATCGCTCCATGGAAACAGGATAGTATGGCGACCAAAACACGAATCCTTCCGCCTATCACCGCGTGACTTCAATACGCAGCCAGAGAGGAGGCGCTCTCACTGTTTCTTACACTATGTGAAATTGGCCAGATTACACAGGAAGTGTCCACGGTGTGTCCGCCACCGCATGAGTCTTCTCGTTGCACCTGCGAGGTCGTAGTATGACTTTGTTTGTTGTTATCTACGCTGTGTCATCCATCGGTCTGATGGCAGCCGCAATATTTCCATATCAATTTTGCTGAACAACAGGGTAAGAAGCAGTTCGCTTTCTCGTGGCCTTCTTATTTTATCTTCGAGACCTGAGGAGAAGCCTTCTCTGTAGGCACCTTCCATAAGCGGTTAAAATGTGAACTATCACAGCACCGCCTACATGTGGACGAGGTAGGTGCGGAATGGCCAGTAATGATGTGAAGTCGGGATATGGTGGCTGCCATCGGTTTCTATTATCCAAAAAGCACTAGACACTGCTGTTAAGACATCGCAAAACGAAAGACAAGTACAGGCAGCTGCTATACGTCACTCCTCGAATATAGTTTGCGGTTTCATCGCTATAGAACTGAAGATCAGAGAAGGGCACAAGCTTTCTATCCCCTAAGGTTCATCATAACCCCTCCGCCGTGGTGTCGTGAGCATTACAGTCGTCTATGATTATCCTTGAGCAGGAGGTATCTGCCATCAAATCACTCAGTCTTTCCGAGTTCAAGGGCGGCGACATGTACTCCTTCACAAGCGTAAGCGTGACGGCGCAGTTCAATATGGCAAGCAAACGTACTGGTTGTCGCCGTTGAGGAGAACTGGGTATAGCACATATGTGAGTTCATGTCGGTTGTAGGCAATGAATTTACGGTTACAAGTGCGCGTGGATGATGGAAACGCCTCACAGCTGGAGAATCTCAAGATCTTTGGTACATTTAGATTATATTTGACGGCCAGAAGAAAGGGATTTTTATAAGCATATTCTCGAATATCTGGTATCCGGGTCTGTAGACCATGCGAATTACATTGAAAAATAAAGGCTTTCTTTACTTTTTTGAGATGTTCATTCTAGAGGAGCCACGGCGTCTGCAAGTGTAGAGTTTAAAGAACCGAATGTAACGATTTCAGTACTTGTAGAGCATTGCATGCTGCTGATGTGCGCAGGCTAGAAATCAAAGCACGCAACAAACTCATTATAGACGGGAGTATGGCAGTCACTTACAAGTCCTTGCCCCTACCCGGATTCGTGGCCTTCGTCTGGATCTGTCGTTGGCGTAGAGCATTTGGAACGCTGCCGAGTCAGTGTCCCAATGGAAGTAAGAGGATTGGTACTGGTGGCTAGGTAATATTTAAGGCAGTACGTCCAGCGTCAAAAGGCGCCGGGATCTCTTTTTATAGCGCGACTGTTGAACTAGGTGGGCCAGCGCCAGTAGCGCTTTAGGCATTTCTTTCAAAGGTATCTGCCTTAAGACCTTCGGCGACTCCAACGTAGTCTTCGTGCCGTAGCAGTATATAGAATGGTACCGCATACAACTTGCACCAGCCTCACTCGTTTAGTCTTCGGGTGGGGAAGTCTACCGAGCAAATATCGTGAGGCCCATTGAAAGTGGCACGCTGTGTGGCTCGAAGCATCTCGGGCACTCGATGGAGTTGTTGCAGACGCCACTCACGTGGAGTGTCAGACGTGTCCTGTCTTCACGTATGGATGGTGTACAATCATCCTTGAAAGTCAGCTTGGTGTAATTAAACCTGTTGAGAACCTAAAGTAGGATCACTGAAATTCTGTTGGACGCTCGCTTAGTTAACATGGTAGTTCAGCGTCAGAGATGGTCATGTCTACGTTCCCACTGTCCCGGAGTATAACAGGGCATGGTGGCCAAAGTTCCTAGAGTACTCTACTTCATGGCATCAATTAAAATTATACTTTATAGCGATTTTCTCTTAAGTATCTGGTAGTTCTCGGAATAGGCCTATCAAGTTATACATAGGTGGCTTGTCTGTTCAAGAGTTAGATTAGAGGTTGTCGGTTGGTTTCTGTGGCACAAACAAGACTGTATATATAGACTCTATATAAGGACGAGTCGGCTTGTATCCTCAGTCTGCGCTTGGTCTTCTTGGTAAAGACTGGTATGAACCTGCCGTGCGTTGAGGAATCATCAGGCAATAAATTCACCCCAGTCGCCCTGCTGCTTGAGCCACTCGGGTGGTAGAGACGCTTTCTCTGGGCAGCCGCTCTCGATCCACATGATTCCAAAGGAAGCCCAGCGCTCTCCACATCCCTCGCTGCGTCTAAAGGAAGCGGCATCTCCAGGGTTATGGCACAAATCGCCACAAAACTCAAGACGTGAAGGTAGTGCTCTGATAGATTACTGGTTAGCGGGACTTGTCGGTATATACCCATATCGAAGAAATACCAACGCTCAAAACGCGACGGCTTTCCTTCTATATAGCGTTCCCATATAGAACAACTTCTTCTTTTTCTTCTTATTCTTCTTGATTCTTTTTCTTCTTCTGGAGTTTAACCGCCTGTGTCTTCGCCAATCCCCGTAATAGGTACGTGAGATTCTTTTATTGAGGATAACAAAAGCAACTAACCCAATATATACGCAAGTGTGTGTTCTTTATTAACATTTAACTTTGAGAGAGTCTACCATAAAATATCTGTTGAGCTTCGGCGCTTGCAAACTTCATTTATCACTGAGCGAAACTGTTTTCCGTTCGCTTTTTTTTTTTTTTTTTTCAATACACTACTACCCGAACTGAGTGAGCTACCGATTGCGTTAAGCGCCGCCGCCCAATTTCGAAGCAACTTTAGGGCTCCCGTTTATGGGGAAACCCGCTGTCGTCGTCTTGGCCTCCTTTAGAGAAAATCTTGATTAGCTGACACAGTCCTGACGTCCCAGCTATATGACGCCGTTCGGGAATTCGAAACGCCTCACAACGATCCTGTGAAACGTGACGTCACGCGTGGAACGAAAGTGACTAAAACATAATATGTTATGCGAAATAAATGCCGCCGTATGTCTGAAATGACTTAATTTTGAAAAGAAATCGGTTTTTCTTTACAGAACATTGTCCAGAACTTGAGATTCCTAGCGGGATTCGAATCCACGACCTCTTTGATTGGCGAGCTAGAGGTGCTCGATACTGATTAGGCCACGCAAGGCACGCTTGTACCGCATGAGAGCGAACGGGGGTTGATATATACATGGAATTCGATATTTCAAGTAATGTGGTATCTAACCACTGTATGCTAATAGTTATGTGTGTAACTAGGACCACAGGCCACTGTCGCGTCATACAGTTAAGGAGGAGCTTAAGTATCGCCCTAATGTTTTCTTAACGTTCTTTCACGTTTGCTTTCATATCACTGACCTCTTCGTTGATGACTAATGACACAGTGGTTCAAATACTCGGCTAGTGCGAAGCAAAGTGCGGGTTGAGTGCTACCCGCGGCTTTCCCATGGAGGCGAAATACAAGAGGCGCCTGTGAGCCGTGTGATGTGAGTGCACGTTAAGAAACCCGGAGTGTTCAAAATTATTCCGTAGCCTTTACCTTTCGGCGTCCTTCATAGCACATGCGTAGTTTCTGGACGTTTAAACACACGCACACACGCGCGCACACACACACACACACACACACACACACACACACACACACACACACACACACACACACACACACACACACACACACACACACACACACACACACACACACACACACACACACACACACACACACACACACACACACACACACACACACACACACACACACACGCACACACACACACACACACACACAAGTGCGCAAACAACCGCGCACGCATCTTCCACACACAAACGTCCAATCATGCGCGCACAAACGCGCTGTGATGCCTGTGCGGTCACGTCTGTGAAGGCGCCAGCGTGTCACCAGAAAGACTTGAGGAAGCGGATATCAACCTGGACATAGCAACAAGCCTGCCTCGACGACGGCGGTCAAGGCCCCGCGCAAAGCAACAAGCTCGTATGGCATCGGATACTCAGGTGCGGCGAACGCTCCGGGAGTCTGACCTTGAAATTACGCTCTTTCCAAAGGCAGCGGTGGAAGGAAGAGGCATGCATCGCCGGCCTCGCATTGTGGTGGTTTACCGTTACCAAGAGCACGCCTGAGAGAAAAGACGCGCCAACAATATGATATCCTCGCTTCCGCAGCGTCAAGAACCAGGTCTACCCGTGGGAAGCTGGTGACGTATTTGTCGACGTGCCGTGGCCTACGTGAAGGAATTCGGAAGGCGTGTCTTCATGGTGCTGTGTGCAAAAATGCCAATCGGTGCTCTTCGATTGGCCAGTGCTCAAGGACAACGGATTCCCTATCTAGGTACCTAGGGACAAGGAAGTGTAGAAACACCGGGGCATTTCTGGGGACAAGGAGAGACTTTCTCTAAAATCGCTACCATCATGTAAATAAATTTGCACTGCTCCTCGCTTCCGTGGTGCCTCGTCGTCTCGCCTCACTGCCACTGGCGATCGCTACCTTCGGCTCCGGCCCTGCCAGCGTGGCAACAGCGCACAAACATAGGTGCAGGGTTATCCACTTCTATCTATAATACGGTCACTACATACAAGTCAACATAGCGTCCGACGCAGGCGCTTGCCAAAGCAAATCGATGCAAGCAGAAAGGGACGTGGAGGTGGTGCTTATCATGGTCTACCATTTAGCTTTATTGCATGGCCGCATTGGACGTAATGGCAATTTGAAAGCGGTGACCGTGTTGTAACTAGATATGGACGAGGCTGTACATGCGCTCATTCACGGACGCACACACATACGCGCGTGCAGGCACAAATGTGGGCACTATATTGCAATGCACACCGAATGTTTTCTGTGTAGCTTGAATCAGCAACTGGCCCTGATAAGTGCACTTCCCCCACATTAAAATGGCGCTGTTTTTTCGTCATTTAGCTCATTTAGCCATGAAGGAACTAGCCCAGGCAAAAGTCTTGATTCACCTAACATGTTGCGCAAGGATGCTTCGCCGTATTGCTAATACGATTAGTTTTTTACTCTTAAAGTAACCTAGTGCTTTGTCAATGTGCGGCGTGAAACGACCGCGCGATATATACTTTCTTACATTTTGTTACAACTGAACGAGTACAATCCCGCGTTACGAAGATAACTAGTTTAACGTAGCTGGTTGTAACGCAACGTCATCATATCCCAGATTCTTGGGCATGGTTACAGGATTTCTCAAAAAAGAGTGAAAATACGGATCAATAAAAGGAGATAAAAGTACTTGACAAGTGGCTCAAAGAAATACCTGTTAAAAGCTGTATTTATTAACTGGGTTGCACTAGCTTCGACCAAAGAATAGGGTGTAATTCTCTGTCTCTTAATTGAAGCTCATGATTATCTGCATGAACTGAGGCGCATTTTGCTTTGTTTTTTTTTTTTTTTGTCGTTATTGAGGCTGTGTAATATTTCGTGCCCTCCGATAGAAACAATCTTCAGGATGGGAAAATCGCCACATTGAGTAAGGTTCCCTGAGACTTTGGCAGGAATCAGGAAGTTATATTTAGTGACCTGGCACCCAAGGTTTGATATTTACAAGTAGAACAAAGGTTGCAATGAAGGACTGTCTGCTTACCGTGCTGCATTCCAGCTGGGAACGATTTATTGTTATTGAGAGGCATTATGTGTAAGCGACTAATTGAAAAGGATAAACTAAGCGGCACGTGGAATTTTGGAAACTACTAACGAACTTCTCAATTTATTATCTGACAGAGTCTGCTTGCATGCGCCCAGTTTTTTCCAGCTTCCGCTAAGCAGAAACGTGCCGGAAGAATGAGGATGGCAACGGTATGCAGAGAATGAGGGGAGTGGAGGGGCACTATATTGCGCCCTCAAAAAATGTGAGGCAATTTTAAGCTCGAAGCAGCAAACGATGCGTCATCGTAAAAAAAGAAAATAAACAAAGCGCGAGGAAACAGTCTCGGGTCAAAAAAGAAAATGCGAGCACAAGGTTTATGTCCAGGTCACGTCGCTCAAATGGCAAACTAACTTGAACCAATAGTTTAAAAAAAGCTCTAAACAGCTGCTGGGCGAACAACAGCAATTTACTTTTGGCCATCATGTGGCTCTCCTCAGAGCCCATTTCGAGCTTCGTCAATGAATCTTAATTAATTATCAACAAAAATAGTATTCACTTTGGGCCAAATACACTTTCTTAATTTGAATGGCGGTTCAGAAGCAGCCGATCAAGCTTTAGCTGGAACGTACCCCTACGTGGTTCTTTTTTACGGCGTTGAACGAAACCAGAACGAAGTATGAAAAAGATATGCGTTTACTAATAATGAGCTAATACGGCCACCGCTCTCTTCTATAGGCTGCAAAATGCTAGAATTAAAAAAGAAATAAACGCTTCTTTGAACATTACGACTTGAGTGCTTTTTCTTCAATTTTATCCCCATGACGGCGCACAAGAAGCAGCATCTGAATTGCTTTTTGATGGTCTGCATGCCACACATCTCATATGATTGTGTTCACAAGCGCATGTCTACGACGGCGCAAGAATGTAGTACGAACACAACTACGTTTTTTATAGTGCTGCAAAGCACTTATGCGGCCGCCCACTTCCAGACAATGGACGCGCATGCTTCGCCCATTCAAAAAGCGTTTGGTAGGGCTACAAAACTCTCTCCCAGGGACACTAAATATATATATATATATATATATATATATATATATATATATATATATATATATATATATATATATATATATATATATATATATATATATATATATATATATATAGGTTTTCTATTATTCTGATCTATTGCAATCAACGAACCAGCTGGGGCATGTTCTCTTCATCTACGGGCCCGAAGAGCTATTGGCGACTTGAATTCGCATCGTGAGTTCTGGATGGACAGCTTCAGTACAATCACTAGAGTTGCTGGACATTTCGCTTCATCGGGAATATGGGCAGAGCTATGGATCGCAGTTTACAATTCTCCATTATATTACAGGAAATATGATCCCGTGGTAGATACACTCTGGGAAAATGCTGTGGTGTGTAATCTGTGCTACGCATATACTCTGCCTCAATTCAGAGATGCATGCGTGCTGATCATGTTTTGTAGCGATAAGTAAGCAACAGGAGCCCTATTCTCGGCACGCATGGCCGCTGTTCGGCGCCTGATTGTTTTTCTGGTTGGTCATCAGAATAGTTTCAAATTTGTGGCGCGAAATGTTGAGATGTCGAAATGGCTTTTTGCGGTGACATCAGGAGGATGTGGCCTTGCAAACGGATTTTTAGCAGAGGTATTCATGCTGCCTGGATGGCAAATATAAGCAATTATGAAGAAAAAAAAAGAATGTATATACAGTAGGGAGCAAAGCACTTGTGCTTGTATTACGAATGGAGTGAAATGTACTGCTTGTTCTCAAGAGGCACTTCCTGAAATTTGATTGGCTGACGTCATGCATACGTCATGCATACACATTATACGATGATGTCAAAATGGCGTTTCATGATGTAAATGAAATTGGGCGCCATGTTTGGGACGAAATTCAGGCGAGCGCAAAAAATCATGGCGAGCTTGTCGTGGAGTATAGGCGATTGTTAGCTCACCGCGGTTCGATAAACAATTACTCTGGGTGGGGAAGTAAGCTGAGGCATCTTGTTGTAATCGCAGATAATACTGAAAAGTCGCGTCATAAGGGTAATTTTCAACTGCGCAACCGTTTAGAGGATTAATAATGCAGACGCAAATTTACAGCCGCACGAAGACCCTAGCTGATCTCCCGTTGCCCTCTTAGAAAAAACATCGATCCGCGCGGTTGTTGCCAAGCGCAGCAATGGCGGTTTGCTAACTCAAGCGGTTGATCTTCGCGACACTAGGCATTTCAGAGACAACCGCGATGCTTTCGAATTATCGGTCTGGGCGGTTAGTGAGTGCGACAACCAGAGGAATCATATGTTGTGGTGCTTGCGCAAGGAACTTCGCGGCGACAGGCAGCAAATGATCACCAAGATCTGCCATAAGCGTCGACCCTAAACATTGCCTTTTTTGTCTAGCACTATGCATTCAGTTCAATGGTATGAAAAGAAGCCTTCCCACGATGGAAAAAGCAAGCTAAATTACTGACAGCTTCTTTTTCAATAAAGGAATGTACGTGCCATGCACATGGCACATGTTTTCTTGGCACATGTGATGTGTTTCACGCACACTACAGTTTGGCTCAGATATGCACGAGGCTCGTTATTTGCTTATTTTTCTAGAAAACGAAATTACTCCAGACCACTTATGACGGTACGCTCTAATCATATCATATTGTTAATTGATTTTAGTGTTGATTGCTGTTTTAATGCAGGTATAAAATAATCTCCCTTTATTTCTTTGCAGCTTACTCTTTTGACAGTATGAGATACGCGCAAGCGGCGTCGCCCTATAGCTTCATAACACGATTTCCTCAGTCGACTTTCGCTTTCGTTTTTCCGTTTATGCCCCTCTGCACGTGTACGGTAGCCTACTAGGCACCGTCTAGTTAACCTACCTGCTATTCCGTTCTTCTTTTTCTCCGTCTCTCTTTCTCAGACACCTTTAGCGTTTCACAGGAGCACGCGCATATGCTCTCTCTCTCTCTTGCTCTGCGTTACTTTCTGCGGTCTACACAACTCAAACCGACACAAGATGTTAGGAACTTAAGCAGGCTTGCTGGCCTGACGGTAGCCAGTCATACCTCGGATGTTCGAAAAGCAGCCAGCAACTAGCATTAGTTGACACTTTGAGACTGCGAGCATTGTCCTCGTACATTGACCATGCATGCCGGCTGCGCGGGCGCCACTTCGCCGGTGCTGGACTATTTCGCAAATCTGTCGATTCCTTCTGTTTACAGCGAGGTCCTCAAATGTTTTAGTTCCTGCATTCAAATTCCGCTGGTAAGTGAATGTGAGAAGTCATCGGTGCTTATGAAGAGAATGCCACTTTCTGCTCCTATTCTGCACCAAGCCCCTGCGAATATATTCCGTTGAAATTCTTGCTCTTCAACTATAACGCTCCTCGCGTCTCGTAAACTCACTCAGCTTCTCCGTGCGTAGCTGTTGCCGATTTTCCGACTGCAAATATATCATGGCACACTCACAACGCAACGCCGCAACATATTTAATTCGCCCTCACTGCAACCCGAGGCGTCCGAATCGCGGAATGCACCCTCAGCGACTCGGTTCCTACATGGAGCATCACGTTTTTCATACTTGGCGCCAATATACAGTAGCAGACGACAGCGCTTTTTTTCTATCATTTTTGTTTCTATTTCTCCAGAATGCATAACCCGACTGTGCTTTTACGTAACCTGCCACCCTCATGCTACACACGTCATGCGTACGTCACAATTTGAACCAAATGGCGAATAGTCTGGAATAGGGCCCCAGGTTTTTGATGGTTTGGTTTAGTTTGTGGGATTTAACGTCCCAAAGCGACTCAGGCTGGAAGGGACGCCGTAGTGGAGGACTCTGGAAATTTCGACCACCTGGGGTTCTTTAGCGTGCACTGACATCGCACAGCACACGGGCGCCTAGCTTTTCGCCTCCATCGAAAAGCGGCCGCCGAGGCCGGGATTCGAAGAAATAATGTTTTTATCTTGTGGGCTTTTTGTACTGCCGCCAAAATTGGCAAGTAACGGCATGCGGAAGCTGAACTGCAACAAGTCTTTCATGCTGGCCACACCACGTGTTATGAATATATGTAGTCAATGCAAATGGCCGTTCTGGTGGTCACTTGGTTACTCCCAATCGTGACGTCCGTAAGTTCGCCGTGCATCACACCCGGTATGCATCACGACTGCCTAATTCCAGTGTTAAAGTCCGTGAAAAGGATTAGCAAAATGTCCAATTCACGTTTTTATGTTGGATTAGAGAGTAAAGAATGTTCCGCCGATGTTAACGCCACTGTCTTAAGTCGCAGCAGCACAGTTCGCGAATCAATTTCTGTAATGCTCGCGCATTGATCGACACCAATCCTACCGGCAGGGTAAACATGCGCCCAGCTCTACAGCTCGCCGCGAGGTGATAGGGTGCCTCGATGCCATTGCGGCGATGGCCATCGAGGCACCCTAAGACGTAAAGCCATCTGGCGCTCTCACGGCGATTCGGTCGCCTACTGCTTGCCGCCAGTGTGCACATGCCGGAAGAGTTTGTTAGATTTTGCGCTGCAAGAAGATCCTTTCTGATGTAGTGCGGCCTTCGCAACGTTATTAATCTGGGCATTGTTATGAAGCATTTCTATAACAGGCACGACTTGAAACCATGATAGCGTGATATACAGGATGTCTTTTTTTTAACTGTTTACAAGTCGATAATTTAAGCCCTGTGAGATACATCAGTTCGGTCTGTGCACGTGGACTGCACAGCAAGACGGACATTATGTACGCGATAGAACTCAGTAATTAAGCAAATAGCAAAAAGCAACAAATGAACGTTTAATTTTTGTAGTGGTTAAAGTTATTTTAAAAAAGTAAACGCTGTCAACAGAAAATCTTAGCCTAGCTTTTAAATTTGCATTCTCGGCAACGCAGTTCGAAATGCTGAACGTCAATAATACAAATTTCTTAACTCGTAAAGCTGGCTTCCCGCAATGCATATTTTTAAAATGGCACCGCTTTGTCTTTTTTATTACTTACAAGCACTGAGCGTTACTTCCGCGACAATACCACGCCCAGCAACGCAGTTTTAAAGTATGTGCACCCCTGGAAAACAGCTATAATAATAATAATAATAATAATAATAATAATAATAATAATAATAATAATAATAATAATAATAATAATAATAATAATAATAATAATAATAATAATAATATTATTATTATTATTATTATTATTATTATTATTATTATTATTATTATTATTATTATTATTATTATTATTATTATTATTATTATTATTATTATTATTAAATTGGTTTGCAGGAAAGGAAAGGCGCAGTATACGTCACACCTTTTCTGTAGGCACCTGAACCGCACTGTAAGGGAAATCCATGAAGAAGGGGCTGAAAACGGCTACGGAGGAATTTCGACCACCTGGAGATTTTTAATGTGGATTGGCATCGCACAGCACACGGACGCAAACTCCGTTTCTCTTCCATCGAAATGCATGCTGCCGGCGATCGCGTGAACCTGGGCATCTTAACCAGTGCGCCACTACGGCGATAATGAGTAATTGTGATATTAAATATTTCGAAATGCGTTGCCGATAAAGGAAATTTAAAAATTAGACTCAATTTCTGTTTTGACATATTATTTTACTAGCACTCAGAAATTAACCCAAAACTGGCACCAGAGTACCGGGGCACGAAGCAGGTAACGAGCGTGAACTTTGAACTATTTTTTTTTTTTCGTTTCTGGTCTAGTGCGCAAGTCAGTTACTATGGAAAACCAACTAGCCATCTTTGCAACATTATTTCTGTTTGGACGCCCTTCTTTTTCTTAATGTAATGTTGTCCCCTAAAGAGAAAAATAAAAAGTTCACTGCTTATTTTTTGTTAATTGCTTAACTACTTCATACAATGTCCGAATGCTATAATGTGACGTATATAATGTCCGCATTGCTCTACAATCCAACCGCACAGACTGCACCGAAGTAGCTCTCACAGGGTTTAAAATAACGATGTGTAAATAGTTAGAAAAAAAAAAAAAACATCCGGTATAATGATTGCAAAAAATGAGAAATGCGAATTTATGACGTTATTTAGGCGGTACCTAGTTCATTTACAGATTATAATGGATACCTGTGGGAGGACAGACGGACGCGAGCAAAGAACCATGAAAATGTGCTGTTTATTGGATTCCTCCATTAAAACTGACTCAGCTGCGTATGAACCCGCTCTACAAAAGCAGCAACCTGGAACGCAAAATAGGTGGAAGTTTTACGTCGTGTTATTAGCTGAAGTTCAAGACTTTCGCTTGGGTGGAGGTTGTGTGTGCGCGCGTGTACATGTGAGGGTGCATTAGCCATGCATCTGATGTGCATGGTTAAGCGTTTTCGTTATTCTCGTCGTCGCATAGAGTTTCGTAACAGTTTAGGGACGTCCTGAGACCTCACTGGCGCAGCTAAGGCACACGTCAGTCTTCGCCTGTAGCTAGTGATCAGAGAATAGCCATGTAGACGGTTTTACTTTTTTCTTTCACAGGATCGCCGTAGTTGCTTACTCGTAAGCGAAATACAACGCACGCCCTCATTTTGTGCCTACAAAGGAGCTTATCTTTGTTCGCTTTTTCTCTCTCGGGTTTTTCCTTACTAGAAATTTGCAGTGCAAAGATCTCCTCTAAACTATACCGCAAATCAAATATTACAAAAACTATCTATCGTAGCGTCCTTGACTTCCTTAGTGTGTTGCTCTGGTGCAGTCCGAGTGGCACACTAGGGAAGTCATGCATGGAAAACCAATTCTATTCGCATCTTTACTATAACGCTCAAGTAACGTCCAGTTCACTAGCATCGCATCCACGAGCATAAGGCCACCCATTACTTCCAAACTTTGTTTTTTGTCTTCTTTATTCTTCAATTTACCCTGCAAAATTTACGCTTCTTTGTTGTTGTACGGCAATAGCCCTCAAGAAATTTACGTTACACTGTAATCCCGTTGGCACGCTTTCTGCCCGCAATAGACGCATGAGGATATCTTGAAAAGGCTGCTTCTGGTCTTTTCTTTTTTCACTCCTTTGTGCAGTATTCCTCTTGAAATTGATTTTTTTTTTTGCTTTGACTATTTGGATTACCGAGGAAAAAAGAAAACCTACGAACTGTTTCACGTTTTAAAAATACGAGTTTCGAGTAAGGTTCCTGATTGCAGCTGATGTTTTGTAGAAGCAAATGTACTTTTGCTGATGCACAGACTAGGGAGGGCTGATGAAATCGCTTTTAGCCACAGGAACTTGAAAAATGCCGAGTTCGTTACGAGGAGCCCGAAGAGAAATCGATAGTCTCTAAGTTGCATGAAGACATGAAAGAACATCGAAGTAGCAGAAAGTACGCACAAGCCACTAAGGTATGCAGGAAGAGCACGAAAGTTCGTTTGCTAAACGAACGCGTGGGCAGGTGGAGAAAGCCAAAAATAATACACGATGCTACGGCCTTTGCCCAGTATTCCAATTTTTGCGGGAACCATGCAACAAGTGCAGAATATAAGCACACCAAGGCCGAAAACCTTAAAGGTGCTTTGAGCCCGAGACCCGGAACATGTAAGGGAGAATCCTATTAGGGGCATTTTTTTCTTCGCCATTTTTTAAGCATATCCTGATCATCTTCCCAGCTCTTCTCACATATTTGAGCTGGAATGTAAGTTCTGAAAGTTCCAATGGAATTTAAAATGAACAGCATGTTCTTTTACTTTCGGCCCTTTCTAGCAGAGATATATTGAAGGAGCCCCGGGTAGATACATGCAAGTGAGGAAGACGTGAAAAAATGCATTATGTGAGGTGAAAAAAAAAAAATGTTTTAGGCTGTGAAGCCGAAGCGTTGCAAGCACAACATCAAGCATGCGAGGGGAAACGCCTGTCCCGGTTATTGAATATGGGCCGTGACTACTATATCGCAGTTCCCAGTCTGCGCTCCGAACAGGATGTGGGAGTCACGCTCGGCATACTAGAAGGCTTTTTCCCAAAGGCAGCTCGCGTTGTGGGATATTTGTGCCGGAAATAACCTCGTTTCAACTTCTTTGTGGAACTTCGCGAAAAAGTAGCAAACTGCGTACGAGCCTAAAACAAGAAAAAAAAAGTTATCAAGAGAGAGAGAAGCGCCTTGTCTAAGCGAGAGCCCCGAGAGAATGCATAAGCCGGTTAGTGCACCCCGGAGATCTTCCGTTTGGGAGTTAAAGCCCTGTAGTTCTGCCTTTCATGGAGCGCCAGAACACATAAAATGACCTTGATAAAAAAAAGTAATTCTCAAGCAAAGACCAAAATGCGTCCCAGATAAGTCGCTTCATAAGATAGATACTTATATAGGCCCACATAATGCGACCACGGAAAATATTCAGCTCTTTTCTTTTCATTTGCTAGCATGAGTTACGTGCCCGAAGCCTTTCGCGCTCTCATCTCAACTAAACGTGGTTTCGCGTTCAACTTAGAAAAACATTCTGCATCCTCCTTCGTTTTTGTCTGTGTACTCGCCCGAGAGAATAGGACGAAACAATGAATAGAGAGCTTGGTGAAAAAAAGAAGCTTCGTTGATTTTTTTTTTTTTTTTTTTTTTTTTGCAGCGATAGAGTCGGATAGAAAGGAGTTAGTGGATACATGGCCAAAAGCGGTGCACCTGAACTGTGATGAGGTGAGAAACAAAAGGCTGAAAAGGCAGGGTGGCTAACTCTCCATAATATTGATTTGGCTACCCTACACGTGCACGTGGGGATATTGGGAATATATTCACAAAATGGACGCCACGCTGTGTTGGTGCCGCAAACTGTACTCTCAGAAAGATCGGCAGTGCGCGGAACTGTTTGCGCGCTCCTTTGCGAGTGCTCCGTCAGTGCATTCAGATGTTGTTTTTGTGACTTTCCTGTGAAAATATTGCCATTGTTAACTCTATCGAAACCACACCCTGCAGCGATCCATCGATTCGCTCGGTGGGTCTGCGCTGCATGCTGCTCGCGCTTCATAGCAAGCACTTCCTCCCGGCGTAGCAAAAAGAGAGCTCGGCAGCACTGGTGCGTGTCTTTTTGTACGTCAGCGAAACGTACAAGCCGGGAGGCCTCAATATTCCAGCGCTTTCCGACGAGCAGCGCAAAGATAAGGCAGCTGTGAGAGCAGAAACCACGGTTTGGCAAGCCGGTCATAAATAACGTCGGTGGCCTGGTGTTCACTGCATTTTTAGAGAGATGACGTCTTGCTTCGTGGAAAAGACTCAGTGTCATGATAGCTTCGTTTCTTTTAGTTGAAAAACTTATCTAATAATCGTGGATTATCGCTGTGCTTGCGGCCGCGATGCAACCGTACCGCTTGCAAAATTGTACCTCATTATATAGGCCAAGATGAAATTAAAGAGCTCGCATTTTGTTCGCTTTTTCCACTCTGCATTGTACAATTGCGCTCCTGCTTCTCACTCCACAAAGTGAGACATCAAAGAGACGAGCGCATGTGAAAAATTAGAAGCCCACCGGAAAAAAAAAATGTAAAGACATGAGGCAGGTCCAGTTAACTCCCCGAAGAGGTAGATTTACATCCCAAATTCGATCGATGCGTCGCACACGAATCCTACCCCGCATCGTAATTATATTACCGGCAAATGAAAGCAGCAGCAGAAGGCACGTCTGCTGTCTGTGTTGCCGCGCTTCCGAGGTCGCCCCCTGACTCGATGGTGTCGAGCTTACTACGCAGCGCACGGACGCGAACAGGCTTGCCTCAAGTCGCTGGAACGTGAGGAAATGTTTTAAAATATATACTTAGTGTCACGGTCAGTGCTTACGCTGAAGCGAAGCTCCATAGTAATAAACGATAGGAACGAGCGCATTGCCTTTAGCACGCCAGTTACGCGTTCTCACTGCTCCAGAGCACATTATTTCAACGCTCTGAACAAGCCTCCCCATGAATGTACTAGTGCGTGCAAACGTAAGCGAGGCACGTTATTTGCTTCTAACATTTTCCACTCGTTGCCCATTTGAAACTGGCAGCCGTGGTATTTGCAGGTTCGTAGTACATGCTAGTGCACTTTCACTTGGATGAACAATGTTTTTCATCTCCGATACAAAAAGTGTGACTGCAATTAGAACGAAAACGTGTGCTCTATTTATTTATGCCTGCACCTGTACATACAAGGACGTTGTTTTCTTGAGTTAGGCAATGGCCACACATAAGCGGTGCTAGAATTGAGCTGTCTGATTTGAAATGCATCCAGACAGCATTCGAAAGCGAAACGATTAAGAACCATTTTAGCTTTCGGCGTTGTGCAATGTGTCACAAACCTCCGCCTTTACGGTAAACAGATGCACGGGATTTCCTTTACGGTTACCCGTCGTCCTTCTATGTGGTTTGAGAACACAGTTAAAAGTTATGCCGATCAACCCGTGAAGTACGTGTGTTAATGTGTGATTGAGGAATAAGTCCAAGAAAGTCACTTTTTGGTTACAAACAATGGGATATATTTATAGCTAGTAGTCCGCATTACACTGCATAATTATAGAACAAAAAAAAAAAACGCTACGACACGACAGTGATAGAAGTTAACTCGGTAAATGGCAAGAGGGAAAACACAATGAACAAAACACTGTGATAAAAGAAGACTAAAAAGATAACGAGGAGCGTATTTCAGATATAATAAATAGGGGCAAGACTTACCCAGAAAACACCGCGCAAAAATACTAAGTGAGATGGAGGTTTAAACGAAGGCGAAAACAGTATTCAATTAACCGACAGTCTGAGGCAAAAAGGAATTCTCACTGTTTTCTTGTTAGATGAGGCGCAGAGTTGATCGGTAGCGGCGGCCGTACAATAGGATAAACGATGATTTGATCACGGGCTCGGTGAAAAACAAGACGCTTTCCTAGAGCGAGCGGCAGCGAGAGAGGCCCGGAAGACTGAATCTTTCCAGGGCGCACTGTCGCGGGCGTGCTGCTGTCTGCCTTTTTATACACTCGGCTCGTTGCGCTGCGGCCCATTGTCAAGGACACACGTTGGCTGGTCACTGCCCCGGGATTCATGTCGAAGCATGCTCGGAGGACCGTGGAGATCCCTTAAGTTCCGCGCTACATGTGAGGCAGGAGATCCCGTATGGCACTGCCCCCCACTGAAGAATATTGCCTCGGAATATTCTAGACATCCGCAAGCGCCGAATCTTGGTGGACGACGTTATTAAGCCCCGCAGAGGAGTGCAGTGTATTGGGTCTGTCCGATTCACTGAAGATCGTTCCCCACTCACTACGGTTCTTGACGCGCACCATATATACGCACTGGTCAGAATCCGCAGAGCACCAGTCATGTCCTGAGCACATGTCTCGAGTTACTGATCATCGATAAACAATCAAACAAGCACAAAATTTGCAGGCACATCATGTACGATCCTATTACACCAATCAAAACACAATGCAACTAGTCAGTATTGCAAGCTAAACAACTATTCCAGCCGGCACATGCAATCTGTTCTACGTTGGTCAGTCTCTCTCGGAAATGTGTATATCCTTGATAGACTGTGTCTAGGAGAGCTTAGGAAGATCTATCTCTCCAGCGTCTGTGTCTTCTCCTGCCGAAATTACTGCATGGACGGCTGCCACGATGGTGTCGACGTTCCTTTGCTGGTATTTCTTTAGCATGTTGATATGGGATATTTTTATGACAGTGCACAGATCCACTTTATAGTTGACACTGCCCCTTCAGCTGATGACAGAAAAAGGTCCGTTCCGTTGCATAAGCAGCTTATTGTGCTCTGTGGGAAGAAGAATGAGAACCTGCTCTCCCGGTTTGAGTGAGCGTTTGCGGCTCTTGACGTCGTAGTAGCGGCTGTAACGCTCTCCTGCGCGCTCCAGCTGTTCGTGGACAAGTTTACATGTATTCTCTAGTCTGTCCTGTAGAGCAAGGACGTACTCGTACCTAGTTCGCAACTCGTCAGGGATGGCTGCATTAGTCCAAAGCTCTCTAAGTACAGCCAGAGGTCCACGCACATTTTGCCCATATAAGAGTTCGAATAGGGAAAAGCCGAGACTTTCTTGGGGTACTTCCCTGTATGCGAACAGGAGTGGAGCCAGGTAGCGATTCTTACAGGTTGGTCTCTCACGACACATGCTCTTCAGCATTTGTTTAAGCGTGCCATAACACCTTTCCACTAGTTCGTTCGCTATCGGGTGTTAGGGAGAGGAATGCAGCTGTTTTACCGACAACAAACGGCTAACCTCTTTCATTACTTCGGACGTAAAATTAGTGCCCTTGACAGTGAGGACCCCTCTGGGAACTCCTACACTGGAAGACATTTCGACACGACCTTCGGCTACCTTTTCGGTCTCCATGCTCCATCCTCTGAAACGGGGTCTCAATGACAGGAACTTGGACCAAAAAGCGCTCGTGTGATGTTGCCCTTCGGAGTTGTGCGTTGACATAGATCGCAAGAGACGACGAACCACTTAGCATCGGCTTGCATTACGGGCCAGAAGAATTCTATCTGCAGCTTCAGTAGAGTTTTCTTCGCGCCTTGGTGGCCTTCCATCAACCCATCATGTGCCAGTTTGAAAATAGCTGATCTAAACTTTGGGGGCAGAACAATTTGAGTGTACTCCCCACCGGACTCGGCGACGTATTTCCTCTGAAGGACGTCGTTATCAGTCAAGAACTGGTGACTACTTTTTCCTTGTTAGCTTGCGGCGCGTCCACGCGATCGAAGCTCAAGCGTAGGGTCGCATCATTTTCTTTCTCTTGAACCAACTCTTCGTGGCATACACTAGGTAGGCCTTGCAGGACTTTAACCCTTTTTTCAGTGTTTTATTCTTGCATGTCAGCGCTCTAGTTACTACCGGGCAAGCTTCAGTGGCATCTGAAATGGATGCGGTGCTCTCCGTGTCAGGCGCTAACTCTCCAACTTTTACTTCGATGGACTTCGTAGTCTCGCTTTCTTTTCTCTTGCGCCAGTCTGGATCGGGGTCGTCTGCTGACCTAGCACCTTCCACATTTCCCAGCACCAAATCATACAGGGGATTCTTCATGCACTCAGCGCGAAGTCGTCCCTTAAACCATGGGGTGTTGACATCGACCCAAGCTTTTGGGAGCATTGGGACCGAGCGGTCAAGTAAGTAAACTAAAGAATTCGTATCGGTAATATCTTTCTTCCGTACCAAGTACTTCCTTACCTCCACCGTGTTACAGCCTGTGTCTCTCAGGAATCGAACTGCCCGGTCCCCAATCATGCCAGCTCCTACAGGCAAGCATTCCTTGGCTGCGCATTCTTTATTAGTGAAACCGGCATTGAGGACGGAGATCTTCCCTCCGTCCTTAAGGTCTAGGTATCCGTTTTCAATGCATACTACAGTGGACTCCCGACTTTTTTCTCTCTGTTTTGCCCCATTTGCCCAGCATCCCCAGCTTGGATGACCTGGCTAGCCACATATGTAGCATTTCTTGGGCGGTCTCGATCCGTCGGAAGTGGCGGCCCGGTAATTTTCGGGGCGGTGTTCCGTGCGCGTAGAAATAAAACATTTCTTTTCATCGCTGCTCTTCGCGTCCGATGATTTAAGCAGCGTTTTCTTTGTCTTGGAAGTCTTGGAGATTGCGTTTTCTGCCTTGTCTTTCAGGGTGCGTTGCTTTCCGCAGTTCGACCAGCCATGAGCCCCCACATACTTTTCTGCCCTCGCTACTGTTTTTTCGCGAAGGATGCGTCCTCCTTTTCTTTCAAACACATTTGTAGAGGAGTGGTGCAGTTAGACAGGTTCCCTTAGAATCAGGTTAAAGAGATCTGTATACTCTTTCTTTTTTTCCGACAGCTATATCCATCGGTAGAGAAACTTATGTAGATGCGTCGCGAACTGTGAACTCGTTTCCTGGTTCCGGGGACTAGCAGACATGAATTTTTTTCTGAACCCTTCCTCTGTCATACGGAAGCGAATCATTAGTGCCTGCCGGAGCTTGTTGTAGTCCATGCACTAGGACGCACACATGCAACTAAAAACGCTGAGCGCTTCGCTGCTTAAACATAGACTAACGGCTGTAACCCACTGGTCCCGAGGCCAACTCTGACTCACAGCGATGCGCTCGAAACGCTTGAGGCAAGCGTCAAAGTCGTCCCTGCCCTCATTAAAAACAGGCATCAGCTTGTGCGGGCTTATGCGTTCGGGCCGATCAACTTGACCTTCCTTCGTTTCTGATCTTGTCTCTCCGGTGCTATTAGCGTCATTTGCAGGACTATTCGGTAGGTCTCGTGGGAGCATCAGTAAGTCCTTTTCTTTCTCCATCTCCGCCATTCGGAGTTTCGACTGTTCAGCCTCTTCTTCCGTCGCGCACGTTTTTTATTGCGTCCCTCTCTGCGACGAGCTCACTCCTGGTCTACCCATTTGAGTAGCTCTTGACCCTCAAATCCAAAAGTTCAGCCATACTCAACAACTCGTTCTAACTCTGCTTCGGCCATGTTAGATGGGACGCGCTATACAGTGCTTGGACAAAACAGTAAAAATAAATTCCCGCTCCCTCACAGACACTTGGTTGACCAGTCCTATTCGCGGAAGCCAATTGTGTCACAAAATCCTCGCCTTTACGGTCAACAGTTGCGTGGGATCCCCTTTACGGTTACCCGCCGTCCCTCAATGAGGTTTAAGAACACAGTTAAAAGTTCGGCCGGTCAACCCGTGAAGTGCGTGTGTCAGTCTGTGATTGAGGAATAAGTCCAAGAAAGTCACTTTTTGTTTACAAACAATGGGATATTTATAGCTAGTAGTCCGAATTACGCTGCATAATAATAAAACGCCACGACACGATAGTGATTAAAGTTAACTCTGTAATTGGCAAGAGGGAAAACACAGTGAACAAAACACTGCGATAAAAGAAGACTATGAAGATAACAAAGCAAGTATTCCAGATATAATACGTAGGGGCAAGAGTTACGCAGAAAACAAAGTGTAATAATACTAAGTCAGATAAAGGTTTAAGGTTTAAACAAAATCGAAAACAATACTCAATTAACCGGCAGTCTGTGGCAAAAATAATTCTCATGGCTTTCTTGTTAGATGAGGTATCGAAGTCGCAGAGTTGGCTGGTAGCGGCGGCCGTACAAGACGAGAAACGATGAGTTTATCGCGGGCTCGGTGAAAAACAAGACGCTTTCCGAGAGAAGCCCGGAGGACTGAATTTTCCCAGAGCGCAGTGTCGCGGGCGTTCTGCTGTCTGCTTTTTTATACTCTCGGCTGTTTGCGCTGCAGCCCATCGCCTCAGCAAACGTGGCCTCAAGGAAACTGGCCAACGTGGCCTCAAATCGTCAAGGACGCGCACTTGCCGGTCGCTGCCCCGGGATTCATGTCGAAGCATGCAAAGAGATGAAGGGATGTCCCGTACGTTCCGCGTTTTATGTGAGGCAGAAGATCCCGTAACTTCCGCTCTACATGTGAGGCAGCTTGTGACACAATGATTCCGTGAAGAATTGCTAACCTTTAGCAACGCGACATTCAGACCGTAACGTTATTGCATTTTTCTGATTTTAACGATGTGCAAGAAACATTGAGCGCTGGTGATCTTGACGCCGCTTTAAAACACCCCAGAGGCGGTGAAACTTAGCACACCAGTCCGGCGGTTTTTTTTTTTTTTTTTAGCAAACCAGGCTTACACTTTTAATGGAACAACAGGATTGAATCGCAAAAACGAGAAAACTTGTTCGCTGAACATAGACGGGGTCTTTCTTATAGTCGCCATTTTTGCTTGACTGGAGTGCATCCTACAGTTCGCGAAAATCGCTAACATGGGGTAAAAGAGCAATTAGAGATATTGAAAAATTTAACCCTTCCCGCCTATACAACGCGCATGATTATGTGTCCATCATGGCCGATAAAAAAAAGACGAAACTCCTGGTGCACCTGATGACGGAGAGAAAAAAAAAAGATATTCCTGAAGTTCAGCTTGGCCCGCTTCATTTCTGTTGTCTATTGCCTCTTCCGAGAACGCCAGAGACGACGTTGAAATGAGCGAATGTAAAAGCTTGTTTTGCTGACGAACTTGTTTTGCTGGCGGTGCGAGCCACTTATGCCATGAGGCGAAACTTTCAGAGAAGGCACTCTAAAGTATCCGATATAATTCGTATTCTGTGGGTCTTAAGATGAATATGAATTTGTTCAAACCTGCGGCTTTCAATAGTCGTCGTGAAGTGTTTTTGGCGCATGTCTATGCTCGTACCAGATGAAGCCGCGGTTACAAAATGTTCACCTCTGGGATGAACAAAGGGCAATTCCTAGTAGCTCCAGGACGAATGAAGCGGCTGGGCTAAAGACAAAAGGACGCTCAGTTGCGGATGTGTCGGGAAGCGACCGGAAAGTCCGATGTTGCAAGGAGATATATCACGTAGCAACATGGAATGTAAGATCTATGACGCAAGGTAAACTGGATGTCGTCAAGCGAGAAATGGACAGATTGAACATTGATATCTTGGGTATCAGCGAGCTCAAGTGGACCGGAATGGGAGAATTTAACTCCGGCGACCATTATGTCTTTTATTGTGGGCACGAATCGAAGAGAAGGAATGGGGTCGCTCTCATAGTAAACAGAAGAATGGGCAAAACAGTGCTAGGGTACAACTCCAAAAACGACCGAATGATTTCACTTCGGATCCAAGGTCACCCTTTCAAAATAACAGTTATCCAAGTCTATGCACCGGCCACTACTGCTGAAGAAGCTGACGTTGAGAGATTTTATGCGGACCTACAATGCCTTTTAGACCGCACCCCATCATCAGACGTCGTTTTTCTCATAGGAGACTGGAATGCTAAGGTCGGGAGTGAAGAATTATCCGGAATTATAGGCAAGTTCGGTCTTGGCGAGCCAAATGAAGCTGGGCAGAGGCTAGTAGAATTTTGTCAAGAAAACAACCTGACCATAGCGAATACTCATTTTCAACAGCACAAGAGGCGCCTGTAAACATGGACTTCACCGGACAGTCTGTACAGGAATCAGATCGATTATATTCTTTGCCGGCAGAGATGGAGAAGCGCTGTACAAGCAGTAAAAACAAGGCCTGGGGCCGATTGTGGCACCGATCATCAGCTTCTTGTTGCCAAAACTAGGCTTCGATTGAGGAAAGCGCAGAAAACTAGAAGGCCTTTCAGGTATGATCTGAATAAAATTCCATTAGAACATGCTATGGAAGTGAAGAATCGATTTCAAGAATTCGATCTAGAAGACAGAGAGCCCGAAGAGATGTGGACTGATGTTCGTGATATAATACAAGAAGTTGCTACTAAGGTAGTTCCAAAGCAAAAGAAATGCACGAAAGCAAACTGGTTATCTGAAGAGGCTTTGCAAATAGCTGAGGAAAGGAGGATGGCAAAAGTTATGAGGGAAAGAGAAAGATACAACGTTCTCAATGCGGATTTTCAGAAAATAGCAAGGAGAGACAAGAATGCCTTCCTGAACATACAGTGCCAAGCAGTTGAGGACAACAGCCAATTAAGGAACACAAGAGCTCTGTATAAGACAATCAAAGATATCAAAGGAAGCTTCTGTGCTAAGCTGGGCGTGATAAAGGACAAACGAGGCAAGGACCTCACTGAAGCCTCAGAGATAAAGAAGAGGTGGCAGGAATACACAGAAGAACTGTACAAGAAGGACCCGAATGTGCAAACCCAGCATAAGACGGTTGTGATTACTGATCTCGAGCCGGGCACCCTGAAGAGTGAAGTTGAATGGGCCTTAGCCAGCCTTGCTAAGAACAAAGCTAGCGGAATTGACGGCATTCCAACTGAGTTGCTTCAAAACCTCAACCATGACACTGTTAACATTTTGCATACATTATGTCAGAAGATTTGGGCAACCCTGCAGTGGCTACAGGATTGGAGGAGGTCAGTTTACATCCCCATTCCAAAGAAAGGCAGTGCCAAAGATTGTTCCAGCTACCGCACGTTCGCGCTTATTTCGCATGCTAGCAAGGTGATGTTGAAAATCCTCCAAGGAAGGCTGCAGCAGTATGTGGATCGGGAGCTTCCGGACGTGCAAGCTGGGTTTCGCAAGGGCAGAGGAACTAGAGACCAAATTGCCAACCTTCGTTGGATCATGGAAAAAGCAAGAGAGTTCCAGAAAGCCATCTACTTCTGCTTTATTGATTATGCGAAAGCATTTGACTGCGTAGATCACAGCATATTGTGGCAAGCTCTCCAAGAGATGGGAGTTCCAATTCACCTCATCTGTCTCCTCAGGAACCTGTATGAAGGACAAGAGGCCACAGTCAGAACTGGGCATGGTTTTACTGATTGGTTTCCGATTGAGAAAGGAGTGAGGCAAGGCTGCATACTGTCGCCCTGCCTATTTTACCTATATGCAGAGTGCGAGGCCGGTCTGGACGAGTCTTCAGCTGGAGTGAAGATTGCTGGAAAACGTATCAACAACCTTAGATATGCTTTAATGGCAGAAAGTGAAGTGGAACTCAAGAGACTTCTGATGCGCGTACAAGAAGAGAGTGAGAAGTTTGGCATCAATGGACAAGAAATGGAAGCTGTGACAGATTTTCTCTTCTTGGGCTCCAAGATTACCTCGGAAGGAGACTGCAGCCATGAAATTAGGAGACGCCTGCTTCTGGGAAAGAGAGCAACGGTTAGCCTTGACCGCCTAGTAAAGAGCAGAGACATTAGTGTGCCAACCAAGATCCGTATAACTCGTGCTATGGTCTTTTCAGTTGTGATGTATGGATGCGAGAGTTGGACTGTGAAAAAGGCTGACCGCCGAAGAATTGACGCGTTTGAATTGTGGTGCTGGCGAAGACTCTTGAGAGTTCCTTGGACTGCCAGAAGATCAAATCAGTCGATATTGCCGACCATAAACCCTGACTGCTCATTGGAGGGTCAAATTCTAAAGTTAAAGCTCAGCTACTTTGGTCATCTGATGAAAAGAGAGGAGTCGCTGGAGAAAGATTTGATGTTGGGAAAGGTTGAGGGTCGCCGGAGAAGGGGTAGGCTAGAAGGGTTAGATGGCATCCTCGACGCACTGCAGATGAAGTTATGTGATGTTAGGAAGATAGTGAGAGACCGGAAAGCGTGGCGTGACATGGTCTATAGGGTCACGGAGAGTCGGACACGACTGAACGACTGAACTGAACTGAACTGTAATGTATTGAGAGCCCATGCAGTTCGTGTACAACGAGGAATTGAAATAAACGAGTGGAAACGTTCTCCCCTTTTTTATACGGTCACATCATTTACGTAGTTAAAAGGGAGAAGGAAGAAATACGAAATACAGGGCAGCAAGAAGGTGAGCAAATCATCGCAGCTGCCTTGGCGAACACTTGCGGAGAGTCGACAAGGGAGAAGCGCAAAGCAGATTTTTATTTTGTTCTTCGCATCTGCATTGCTCGCGAGCTGGTGGAAAGTACGCCATCCAATTCTGAAAATAATACACGTTCGTATATAGCGGTCTCTCCGAACCGCAGTTGATGCAGAAGTGTTGCTTCGCAGTGGGGGAAGTCGGCAGCAGTTGTAGGCGCAGGAAGTGATTAAGATTGTAAGCAGGCAGAGGCCCGAGCGGGTGGCAGGGGTTGGCTGCTACCTCATAGTGCTGGCGAACACATTCAAGGATAGGCTATTCGACGAAACGAAGATCAATCGCTAACCGGCTTACGGAATTCGAGTTTTGGGACCGCACCTGCGTTCTGATTCTCTTTCTTCTACTTTCTGTGAAATCGTTTACCTAAACGATTGCGTAACTACTTTCCAAACCTTAATAAAAGTCATTTTTGCAAAATTATTATACCGTTTCTATGCCTCCTTTCGTCTAACGCTGGCTTCTTCCGTATGTAAACAGGTGTTTAGCTTTTCAGTGGCCTTCACGTAAAGTTGCCAGAGGAGAACAAAAAAAGATTGGTGCATTTCTCGCCTGTATATCCCTCACGCGGCTTTCAGGGTGAGCACAAATGATAACAGTGCGTCATTAAGTAATATCATTTGGCATTGCGCCTGAAGATCCTCTCAGATTAGTTGTCTCCTCTGTCCTCGCTGTTGTAGAGGACGTTATTATCTCTCTGGGTGATTTGGGAGGAGGAGGGGTGGTTTTGCTTCTCTGAGGAGCCAGTACAGAATTTCTTTAAGCTGATAAAATGACATAGGATATGCACTTATACACTTTCTTGCCGCTGAAAAGGGACAGCGTACCATGTATGTGCATAACAATTAGCAGTCAGCGTTCTAGACAGACACGGCTCCTCATAGTTTCATTTGCCAAGAAATAAACAAGCATAACAGCCATCGCATTTTTGATATCAAGAGCAGACGTCTCAGTAAAAACTGTTTTACTTATTTACGCATGGAATGCAACCAAAATAGACAGACATGCATAACTTATTACGATGATTATCAAACTACAGCTTAATTTAGGCAAAGCTTGGGCAGTTGTCGAGCACATACAATTAACACCCTCATGAAGTCACTTCAGGTGTTAAACGATTGGGAGGAAAGTACACAAGTTTCTGACGTCAGCACGTTTGCTGATGCCTTGCTAATTATTCCTTGTTTTTCTAAGCGCATACTAATTTTAGCAATAGAACTTGAAATCTCCCATGCATATTTATACGACAACTGTTAATACAAAATGATTTTTGAAAAATATTACATGCATATAACAACAAAAAGAGCTTATTATACTCTTTATTGCGTCATAGGACATGCGCAATAAACAGAATCATTCTACTGCTATTGGTTACGAAACGCCGCCGTGATCAGTTGCAGCAACTCCATGCAATGTGAAATCTGGGGTCATGAACCTTAACCCCAGCGTTTGCCTCCTTTATGGCCAGGAAATTGCGGCATTGCAACCAAAGGATGGCTGTCATCTTCTGGTTTGTGCTCTTTATAATGAAACTATACGATAAATTGTGTTCTATACCGACGAAAATCCACTTAATTCGCGGAGCGTCGAAACCATCCTAAGCGCGATTCCCTCCTAATGATCGGCGACCACACCATAAAGAAAGCGACATTTTTAAACTTTTAGAGAATCGTTCACGGCAGTTCGTCGCGATGCAGATAAAGAGCACCGCGCCACTGAAAACTACAAAACAACAATCAAGGAAGAAACAAATTGACTAAATTAGTCATTTTGTTTCCGCGTTCCTTCTGTACGGGGGCCCTATTCTCGACTATTCGCCATTTTGTTAAAATTGTGACGTACGCGTGACGTATACAGTAGGACGGTGCCAGGTTACTTAGGCACACAATTGGGTTACGCATTCTGAAAAAAAAGAGAAGTAAAGTTACAGAAAAAAGCGTGCTGTCGTCTGCTACTATATATTGGCGCCAAGTATGATAAACGGCGGTGGTATTGCAGGAACCGATACTCTGTGGTGCATTCTGTTATTCGGAAGCCTCGGGTTGCAGTGAGGCGAGTTAAGTATGTTGTGGCGTGGCGGTATTAGTGTGTCATGACATACTTGCGGTCAAACATTTGGCATCAGATACGCACTGAAAGGCTGCGCGAGTTTCAGCTGAAAAGCAAGAACGGCAATAGAATATTCGCAGTGGTGCAAAATGGGAGCGGAAAGTAGCATTGCTGTTCATAAGCGCCGATGACCTCTCATGTTCACTTATCAGCGGCTTTTAAATGCAGGAACTAAAACGTTTAAGGGCTTGGTCGTAAACAGAAGGAATTTCCAAAGTAGCTCCAGCATTGACGAAAAGGCGCCGGCGCAGCCGGTAATGTCCATCTCTGAGGACAACGCTCGGAGTCTCAAAGTATCAAATACTGTTAAATGCTGGCTGTGCTACCCACCTTTTTCGTAAAGGCGCGTTATGACCTGCTACTGTCAGGTCACCAAGTCTGCTTAAGTTTCTAACATATTGTGCCGGCTTGAGTTGTGTAGACCGCGGAAAGCAGCGCAGAGAGAGAGAGAGAGAGAGTCTGCCACACACACACACACACACACACACACACACACACACACACACACACACACACACACACACACACACACACACACACACACACACACACACACACACACACACACACACACACACACACACACACACACACACACACACACACACACACACACACACGCACGCACACACGCACACACGCACACACGCACACACGCACACACACACACACACGCACACACGCACACACACACACACACACACGCACACACACACACACACACACACACACACACGCACACACGCACACACGCACACACACACACACACACACACACACACACACACACACACACACACACACACACACACACACACACACACACACACACACACACACGAAGTGGATGGCATACGTTGAGCCTTACACCTATCGGTTAAATTTTCATGCGCTGGTGAGTGAAAACCTCTTGCGAGACGCAAAAAATGTCCGAAGAAGAAGAAGAGAACGAAACAGAAGAACAGAATAGCGGGAAGGTTAAGGTAGGCTACCGCCCACGTGCAGAAGGGGATAGCCGGACAGTAAGGAAAGAAAGCGAAAGAGGACTGAGGAAATCATGGTATGAAGCTAGGGCGGCGCCCCGCGCGCGTATTCCTTACTATCGAAACGGTAAAATGCAAATCAATAAAGGCAGATTACTTTCAGGCTGTATTAAAAAAAAGCAATCAACACAAAATGTCCCTCAACTACATCGTATGATTAGAGCGTACCGTTATAACATGCTCCGGAGTATTTTTTTTTAAATATGCAAATGGTGAGCCCGCATGCATAATAAAAGAAAACTTTATATATGAAACACATCACATGTGGCAAGCAAACATGTGCCATGTACATGGAACATACATTCCTTTATTAAAATAGAAGCTGTGAGTATTTTTGCTTGTTTTGCCCATCGTGGAAAGGCTGTTCAGTTCATTAACATTGCAGTGAGTGCATACTGCATAGTGCAAGGCAAAAGAGGCAGTGTTTAGGGCCAACTTTAAGAAGTCTTTGGTGATCCCTCGCTGCCTTTCGCGCGAAGTTCCTGCACAACCATCGAATCATATGACACCACAGGTTGTACTCGCGAACCGATCAAACAGATAATTAGAAAGCATCGCGGTGAGACAAAGAGAAGAAAACACGAGACTGGTGCCTTTATTTCTCTTCTTTTCTTTGTCTCTGTGTTAAAAAGCGCCCACGAAACCATCATCAACAACCTACAACTCGCCGAACTTTCCCTTCTGTTGCTCTCTGAAATGCCTTGTCTCGCGCAGATCAACCGCTTGAGTTAGCGGGCCGCATTTCTGCGTTTGGCAACAACGGCGCGGATCGATAGTTTCTCTATGAGAGCAAAGCATTTGCAGCGGGAGAGTAGCTACGACCCTCGTGCGGCTGTAAATCTGCGTCTTCATTATTATTCCTGTAAAAGATGGCGCAGCTGAAAAGTTCCCTTATGACGTCGTTTCAGTGCTTTCTGCAATTACAACAAGATGTGTCAGCTCACTTCACCACCCACCAAACTGTCTACCAAACTGGGGTGAGCTTACAGCCGTCTACACTGCACGTCGAATTCGCCAAGTTTCTTTCGCGGCCGCCTCAAGTGGTTCAAAATGCGGCGCCCAACTTTGGTCATTTACAGCAATGGCAGAACATCCTTTGCGTAATAAAACGTCATTTTGATTTCATCATTAAATGTTTATTCATGACGTATTTCCCGCCACACAACGTCAGCCAATCAGATTTCAGGCGCCGGCTCTTGACAGTGGGCGGTTCATTTCAGCCCATTCGTAATACAAGCGTAAGTGCTTCCCTTTCTATCATATATACCTCTGTTTTCCCTCCACAGTTACTTATATATACCCTCCATGCATCATGAATACCGCTGCTAATAATCCGTTTTCGCGCTCACGTCATTTTTACGTCACCGCAAAAAGCCATTTCGACACACCGAAATTTCGCGCCACAAATTTGAAACACTTGACTGTTCTGAGAACCAATCAGAGAAAACAAAATGGCGCCGAACGTCGGCCATGTGTGTCGAGAATAGGGCCCCGGGTCTTTTCTCTCCATAGTAATGCTTAACAAGAAGCTATTTGGAGAACACAGAAAGCGAGACCATAAAACTTCTCGTTAATTCGCCGCGATCCAGCCAGTCTGTATGTGAACTTTTCAGCACGCGGCAACGTGGCCGGAATTTCATGGTGTCACAACATTTTCATTCACTCTTGACTACCTCACTGATTCAGTTCACGCCTAGAAGTCATACATCTCGCGCCGTATAGTGTGCGTTCCTGCTGGACGTGCAGGCAGCCTAGAACTGAGCCTCTTTTCAACCGAACTTTAACAAGTGAAACAGTCGTGAATAAAAGTACACGTGTAATCGGGAAGGCAGATGGGAATGTCCCGTAAAAATTTCGTGGTCACACGGATCACCAAAGCCGTGATACGCTCTCATGTCTGCATTGAGCAGCGTTTGCTCTGCACGCATTGCAAGGTGAGCTAGCAGCGCTATGTATATTTGTGCTCTTGCGTCGACGTAGCCCAGACAGGATATGCACACATAGTGCCTTGTACGCAGGCGGCCTGTATGCCTGTAAGTTTGCCTATAAGCATTTGTCACCTACTACGAGCGAAGAGCACAGCGGCAGAGAGAAATGCAGTTCGCGAGATGGCATAACGGCGACGCGGAAAGCATAAATACTACGCCTTGAGGCGGCGATGAAAGCGTGGCGCCATTAAACTGAAGGCTGGAGAGGGCGGTTCTTCCGGCAGGCGAAAAAATCCTGACCGTGTGTGAAAATCCCTTACTGTGAAACGGCTCATTTTCTGCGGCCGTTTTCCATACAGAATCGCCTTCCAACCACGCGGAACATGTTGCTGCTCAGGAATGAATAAAAGCAATAGAAAAGCAGGTGCTCGTCCTTCCCTGGAACTGCCGCTTTCAAAGGGGTCTCCACTAGATTAAAAAAAAAAAAAAAGAAAGAAAACAATTTTAGATACGGAGTTAAATAAAAGCGGACCAACGTTTTATTTTTTTTTTTCTTGACTGTCATGGTTGTTCCTGCGGACCTGCTGCGCGATTGAGCTTTAGGGAGCTGCTGTTGTGAATCATCCGCAGCAGGCGCATACAGTAGTCAAGCAGGTTTCCTAGCAATGAGCCATTTAGAGCTCTAGCGTGCGCTGCGTATATCTCCACTAACGGCTTCTTTGCAAACTCTGCTTCTGTTTAACGTTGTATTACAATAGATGGTCCTGTATTTGTATAAAAAGCTGCCTCACTGAATGAGCAAGCTTATCGATGCCAGCTTGCTTCATCGAAAGCGGGAACAGCTTGGAAAGAAATGTCATATCTCCAACACCATTCGCGTGCGCTTCCTGAAAAAAAAAAAAAAAGAATAATAATGCAAGTGTTGCCTCCAGCTTTGATAAGCGGGAACATTGACTTAACCTTTTGTTGAAAGCAACGCGTTTCCATTTTGTTTGTTTTTTACGCTACAATGGCACCTAAACATGGAAGTGAAGTGTATAAATATTTATAGGCAGAGAGAGCTACTATTCATTGCTTAGATATTTCGTGCCTCCTAGAGCTCTTCTTTTTTTATGCTCAGGGTGGTGAGACAACAGCTTGCATGAGAATGTGCAAACATGAAATTACTTTTTTTTTACCATAGTGGTGGTTTTTTTTCTATATATATTTCTAGGGAACCCCTTTCTCGCGAAGCGCGAGATCTTTAGAATGAGGATCAGGCATGATTTATGTTCGTTTAAATCACAAGCAACACAAATTTTCCACTTGGCTAGCAATCCGAAGCTCACCTAAACGCGGTTACACGTAGGCATGTAACGGTGCTTGAGAGGTTTTATTCGTCTCAAAAAAAATTAAGCGAAGTACTTCAGGCTTCATGACGGAAAAAAAAGCCAATTCGAAAAAAAAAAAACACGTAAAGACTTTGTACTGGCATTCGTTTGTCTTAATGTACACAGTTGCGATAAGAACAAGCCAACACTCTACGTGTAATAAAAATGCTAAACATCGGCACATTGGCCGACTGGCTGGATATATCCTGATAATTCTTCTGTGCATGAAGAACTGTGGCGGAAAATTCGATGCATTGACACCTAGCTCGTAGTAAAACAGCACGTATTTTATGGTTGTCATTCTTTCAACTACGGCGTTGACAGCCCCATGAATTGACGTATCGCATGAAATAGTATCCTACCCGGTTTGGCCGTATGTACCTCAAAATCCAATGCAATAACGAAATCTATCGATAAGGAGCACAATCACTCATTGTATCGCATAAACCACAAGCGCTAACTCCCTTCATGTAACATGGATAATATTCATACGCATTTGGCCGGAAAGTTGCCGGTTACTACAGGTTTTGCTCATGTGAAGCAGATTTCCATGCCGCCATCTTCACCTCTCTGTTCCGTTCCACAGCAACCGGCTAAATTCTGTAGTTAATGAGTGCGATAGTTTGCGCCATTATTATACTTTTATCACGGGACCCAAAATTAACGAGGAAACAATTATCTCTTTTTGTGCCTAATAATGCGCTGGAACCTGCAAAGTTCTCCACTTACTCATTCGTGAGTGTCAGTATTCTAAAAAGGTGCCGTGAAAGATGGCGTACCTCGAGTTAGTCGAGCCATCTTTTACAACAAGTCGCAAAGTAGGATGAACTAATTTCTCCGTGCCTAGCCGTCTCATCGTAAGCGCGAACGACTTAAAAAGCAGCACAGGTACGTCTCAGTGTTTGGTGTATGGCACATCTCTGAGACCGCCCGAACGCGCTGAAAGGGCCGTGCTGCTTTCTAAGTATGTAGATTCGTTCCGACCTGTACAACTTCTTGGGCTGACTTCGAGTATACCAAGCACAGTTTCGTGCGCTGAGACTCGCAGCATTTTTTTCGTGTATTTAAACAAGTGTGCATGTGTACAAGTGGTGCTATTCTCAAGACAAAAATCTCGAGACTAGCCCTTTCTATCGAATAGTGTCTTATTTATCTACGCTTACACTGCCTCACATTAAACATTATGCCGTGAAGGGCCATACACGATCGCAGAGTTACTACAACTGATAGAATGGCAACCAGAACCTTTGGAAATTTTTCTTGGAAGTGTTTGAACGTAATTGCTTCAAGTATTGCTAGGCATCACAACCGCAATAAATATACCTACAGATCTTTCAGCGACAGGCTTCCAGCTTTTTGTTTTTGATACTCAAAAACGCCCCCATTTATTTCAATGGCAGTCTGATGTATTTTTTCTGAGCACCAGGACAATTCGAGAAGAAAAATCCTGATGCTCATAGGAAGCTTTGAACATTTCTATCAACGCTGTATGTTCATAAAAGCATCTTAACATTTTCAACGGTTGCCTCACAAATATTTAAAAACGCAAAACGTTTGTTTTACATGGCAAGTATGATTTACTCGTTGAGAGCGGAAGGCAAAGTCGACTAAGCGCAAATTTTTGCTACATATTGGAAACTTTGAACATTTACATCAATATGTTCATAAAAACTATATTACCATATTCCACAGCTGCCTTAGAATTATTTTCAATAAAGCAGTCCATTGAACTTCTATGGCAGTTTAGCTACCCGTTGCGAGCGCAAGAATTATTTTAAAACCAAATTTTGCCACTCAACGTGAGGTTAGACCATTCGCACCAACCTGTGCATAACAGTATCTGACAATATTTCACATTTCGCTCACAATTGAAGGGTGTCCCAGAATCCTGGACCTATGTGTCCTTTCTTTCTCCCTTTCGTTCATTCTTGCTTCCTTTCCTTCTTTTCTTTCACTTTCCTTTTGAAGCGCATCAGACAAATATTTCGATTCGCACTGGAGCTCCGCTGTGACATCAAAAAGGTGACCTAGCTTTGAGCAAGATCTTCACATTTGCGAAGAGGTCGAATTCCGCAAGAGCTAAATCTTGAGAGTAAGGTGGATGTGGAAACGATGTTATGTTTGTCCAGGTGGCAAACTCGCGGATGAGGAGAGCTCGTTGACAGGGTGCGTTGTCGTCGTAGAACATCAAATTTTACATGCGGCAAGAATCCGACCGCCCCCGTCTAATGTCCGAAATCAAAGGGCTCAAAATCTGATTGTATAAATCTATATGCTCTCGCACCATGGCGCGAATTCTCTATGCACCGACAACGACTGTCGAAAATAGCAATGGCCAATGATTACGCACTTGTTGAGCTGCGAACTAGCATAGCCTATATCACTCACGTAGATCGTAGACTCTTTCCTTAAGACTGGTGCTACGTCCCGTATCTTGTCCGCAAACTCCAGATTCCTCAAGGGCAAGAATTCATGACATGATAGACGAGTCATATCCTGCACACTGACGGAGTTCTTGGCAGACTTCAGACCAGCAGCTGGAGACGAACTTGGCAGCAGTACGATACGTGCATGCTCAAATCACACGACAGGTTTGCTTGGACTGTTCGCCGACGATCCTAATGCAAAAGATAACAAATGGTTCCGGCATATATTCGGTAGTGGAGAAAGTTGAAGGTCTTTCTGACCTCTTATAGCCTTGCAATGGTGTTTTGCTGAAAATAGACATCGCGTGCTACTCAAAATGTGTTGCTCTATTCATTTAAACATCACCTAAAACTGGCCGACTTTTCAAACGTTTCTGCGGCACATGTTCCCAATTGCACTCAGAGTTTCACGTTGGCTATTTGTTCTTACGTGCTGTTCATGATGAAACTGCAGACGTGGCAATGAACGTGGCCAGAATAGAAGCCGTTCAACAACTCCCGATGTACGCCAAACGGTGTCTTTTGACACATTCCTTAAAACGTTCAGTGAAACCTGTAGCGGCGTGTAAAGCGTTATGTTGCCCTCTTTTACGGTGTTGTAAAACCATCGTATCGACACCTTCGATACCGCCCCATAAATCACAGCCCAGACCTATCCAATTTAATTTGAAAGGGTTCTTGTATGCTTTTGTGGAACCGCACAGCGGGTGTTTCTCCTCCATTCACGCTCTCCTTCGAATCTCGGATGAAGTCTGCAAGCTCAGGCCATCCTCGAATCAAACCGGAATTATAATAGCTACAGTATGGAAGGGAAGGGTATTCGTAAAAGCAGACACTTTGTGACTATAAACGTGTCTTGTTTACTTTGAATGTCATCTTTCTCATTGTTATTCACATGCCAGGATACAGACCCAGCAATTCCCCCGTGCCTTGTTGTTTCCGGTTTTCGTTTCCTGATTGGATACACATGTGCATTATGCTAGCTGTGTCGTGAACCCCCATTATTGGGCCTCTCGAGCTCTGATTCTATAAGGTATATCTAATAACATATACTTTATATAAGCCACGATAACCTTTGGTGCTCAGAGTAACATGGTGTATTCTGAGAGAAGGGACACGTAGCAGGGTCAGTCGGAAGTCTGGTTGGCGGATCACATGAAGCAGTTCCCGGGTATGACATGGTCGTAGCTTATACGGGACCGACGCACGCAGTGGGTCTAGCCTGTCTGTTGATGCTAATGATGACCCTTCTCGTGCGTCCATTGCTCAGGCTCGGCATTGGACTGAGAGAGGCCAACTTAGGAGATCACTTCTACTGCACGTCGTTTTTCTAAATGAAGACGTCACCAACGCCCTCAATGCTTGCGTCGGTATGAATTTCAATCTCAGCATTGTCATCAAAGTGCCCAAGCACAAAAGGGGACTACGAGTGAAGCTGAAGTGCCTTGAAGGCCACCAGACATTCGCGAACGCACAGTCATTTGTTCTGTGCATGCTCAGCAACCCGAGAATATTTGTGACAGTGGTAGTGATAATGGTTAACGTCCGCATTTTCAGTTCCTTCTGTGGCGCACTGGTTTAGATATTTGTTTCTGATGCGACTTTTATCAATTCGAATCCACTTCTTGCGGATAGGTTTTCTCATTATTCATCGGCGCACTAGGCTCAGGAAAATTATTTATCACTTGCACCTGCGGCTGTGCTCACTTCTCAGTGCCATTCAGTCATGCTTTCGAGCCACGGGTCGATTAAAACAAAAATTAAACCAAAGAAATTGTGCGTCACGTTCTTTAATGAAACTTTCTAACAACAACTTTTTGCACGCAGATACTTTACCATATCCATTCTGATGTCTGTTACCTTTCAGGTCGCATTCTTACATGGTTTTTGCGGAACAGACAACGGTTTGAAATGCTGAAAGACGTGATAAAACTCTATACCCGGAAGTTCACGCATATTTAGTCGCGCCTGCGCAGAAAACAAAACAGATCGTTGGCGAATGTCGGGTTTCTGCTTTCAAGGCTTGTTACTTAAAACCGCACATGTGCCTCTGAGAAAGGGTTAAAGATTTGGCGATGCATGAAAGAGATTTTTGACAAATAATCAGTAACGCGTCCACCGCCAAACCAATTATCGCAACATTTTCTTCTCGTCAGGCAGTAGATGCTCCACTATGGCAGCTGTGTTCTGCTGCAATGGGTTATGTCAGTCTTTGCATACGGTATGGCCGAAAAACAACAGCTCCTAGTAGGCGAAGCCGTACATCTCTGAAGTTAAAGTAGACTCTGACGACTTGATTGGTTTCAATACAGCACGACGCATATTCAAAGGGTTCAATTTCTAGGTGCAAATGCCGAGGTCATAGAAGTGTAAAAGACAAATATATCTCTTTAGGCTTCTAGTACCATATCCATTACTCACTACAGACTTGCTTTCGCAGAACAAATACCACATGGCATAAATTTGAACTCGAAGGGGCCACTGACTTAATGAAAGCGGTTCTCTCGCGATATCGTTCATCAACTTTTATTCCTTTGTAGCTGCTATTAACGTCCGTCGCTGAGAGGTACTTAATGTGTTAGAGGTGGTTCTGTATATATGTCGTACAATATATAATAACACGGAAAAAAATGAATAAATAAATTCAATAATACGTTTCTAAGATTATGGGAAGAAGAATATATTTTTCTCTTCAGTCCGCCATCAAATCGCCTAGCACTAAAAGAGGTCGAAGAAAACGTTCACTGAGCAGTATCCCGCGCGCCTGCACCGACGGTAGGCAGTAATGGACGTCGCTCAGCGCAGGCAAGAAACGAGGAACAAAAGGGCTGATGTGCGGCAACGTCAGCATCCCCGGGCCCGCCGGCGCCTGATCATGGACGACAACTGGCTGGCACAACCGGGCAGCTCGAGTGGAGCACCACAGAACAACTCTACGAGACGTGAGCCGCTGCAAGGCTTAGCTAAAGAAGACTCCACCGGGCAACAACAGGCATCTGGTCATAGCCTGAGACCACGAGGGGTCAGGCCTCCATTCCACCGCCTAGGTGACGTTTCCGAATTGGGATTATGGCCTCTTCGAAATCCCGAAGGTGAACGTTCCCGACTCTGCTGGAAAGTAATTTTTGGACTATGCTGGTCAATGATAGAGAATAACACTTGCAATCCACCGAAGGGCTGCGAGTACTGCAAAAACGTCATTGACAACACGAGCACTACCAACGTCAGCTTTAAAAAGCCCCCGAAGAGAGAGACACTAATTGTCAAGCCCCCTCGCCACAGTGAGTCTGCATTCACTACAACACCGGCAAAAGATCCAGGCTCAGAGAAATCTGAAAAACGCCAACATACGGAACGGCCTGTGCCAGAGCCAACCAGCTCGGGCCCTCTTCCAGTACGCGGTCGCAGGAATACTAACGTCGGGTGTAGAGGCTCACCTGTACCGGAAAGCTCTGATGGACCTGGCTCATCGTTTGTGAGCGCGGAGCAGCACGAAAGTACCGACCATCAGTTGACTGCTGCGGTTGAGACCAGGGGAAAACATGGAAGGAAATCAGCTCGGTACACCAGCAATATACGAGCAGCCAATCCTGTCTGGGCCAGAAGTGCTACTTCGGGTAGGCTTACACGATGTGAACTTGACGACTAAAAACTCACTTCTCTCATTCGCTGTTACCTGGAGTTGCGATCACGTGGGACCACAGCTTTGGGATAAGTGACTACGGCATGACCTCCTTCCTGCAACCCGTCACACCGTGCCATGGTTTCAGTGGTTCAACTGATCTGGAAAATGCGGGCACATCTTATTCTTTCTTAGTGTAAACGCGAAGGTTGTCCGAAGAAAGTGAGACTACCGTCTATTAATTGGGTCACCAAGGCACTTACGCCTATCAAAAATTGCAGCTCCAAGTAAACGCCTTCAAGCAAAGCGACGCGTCCTCTTATTCGCAAGGTGATGTAATGATCACCTTTGTCGCACGCCTACCACGCAGTGTTCGAAGTAATGCACACTAAGCTACCGCTGGATTATCCATTGTATCAGTTGGTCTGCAAGCTGTGCGGCAGAAGTCAGCAATGAATATCTAACCTGTAGTGCTGTACCAGCACATAGAGCTAGTAGACATTACCGCTACCGTTTTTACATGTACGTAACTGTCGTCTCCAGTTGAAGCTAAATTTCTTCCAGATACGTTCGGAAACGCGTACATTTTCAGCAATTGTGCGCAAGCAAACTGGAAGTGTCCGACTTTCACGTCTCGGCGTTCCAATATGCCACATGACTCACATTCCTTGCTAGACGCCGCTGAAACAAGTCGGCTTTCAGATCGCCAAGGCTGATCCACAAAGAGATTCCAAAATTACCTCAAAGATCCTGGAGAATGCAAACTGGGGAAGGGTCTGAGGAATATTACAGTCATCAGCCTTTAACTCATCGGCAAAAGCTTCCCCCTGAAAAGCGTTGTTGGCCCAAATAACGCGGTTATATTTGTACTAAACTGTACGCATTGGATCACCACCGCTATTACTTTGACATAATATGCGCCGTAGCGCGACGAAAAATTGTTCCTAAATCTATTCATGTAATGTAGACTTGCAGCATTCAGGAATTCTCGTTAAATGTTTGTCCTTTATTTAAAAGCCCTTCGGCGCTGCGCCTTTAAACCCTGTCAGCACTTACGCTCCTGCTCAAAGGTATATGCGTTAGCTTTAATGGAGTCCTTTTGCAGCCTCGGGCCCTTTTTTATATTTTTCAGAAAAAAAAGAACCCTTTGCTGTTATTATATAAGTATACTTATATAGTGCAAAGACTATCCGTGGAAGTCATCTTCACTTCTTATGTCCATCAAGTCATCATCATCGGTCGTCTTCGGCTGAGTAGAAGATGAAGTTGTGCGTATACCGTTGCCACTACTTCTTCTGTATCTGAATTAGTTTCTGTAGTTGATTTCCTGCAGTCTGCTGCCCCTGGGCTTGACAGAGTATTAGAGTTGCCATGATGAAAATACTAACGAAATACTTTGTCTCGGACTTCTTGCAAATGGTGAATTGGTCTTTGAAGGAAGCCTGGATTCCACAAGATTAGAAAAAAGCGAAACCTTTTAGCACTGAAAGACCGGGGAAAGGGTTTTGATCTTGACAATATTCGGCCGAGTTCTATCACTCCTAAATATTTAGTTAAGCTTATAGAGCGGGGTGTCTACAGAGGCCTCACGGATCATATTATGACTTTTCAGATTGGCTTCCGACGGGGGTGCTGGATTTGGGTGCTTACGTAAACTTGGAGAGCCGCGTTAAAGTAGCTATGAGACAAAATTTCAGCTCTATGCTTAGTTTGGATATTGCCAAGGCGCACGGCAGCGTAGAACACAACATTCTGCTTTATAAACGAGCTAGTTTACAACCTTCTTTGAATCTCTTTGCGTGGATAACGAAATTCTTAAGGAGTAGATCATTAATTTGCGCGGAGGGTACATTAACTTACAACACTTACCCTCAGTATAGAGGCATACCACAATGCTCGGTCCTCTCACCGTTATTGTTCAATATACTAATGCGTGATATTCTCACTCACGCGGCCGTCAAAGTTTATGTGCATTCGGACGATATTCGTTTTTCCCTTCTTCCGCAAATATTGACAAGCGTTTGTTGCAAGAGCACTTAAATGCTTTGAAATTCTGGCTGGACAGCCTGAAGTTAGCTTTAAATGGCAACAAATATGCCGTCCTCGTTTTCCCACAGGCATTTCTTTGTCGTATCATTCTGTCCTAGTCCTGCAAGTTGGTTCTATTCAACACTTGGGTATAATATATGACCCGCAGTTAGACTAGAGGCCCCAAATCAGAAGCATGATGCATAAAGGTGAACAAGCCTTTGGCCTGTTAGTGAGGATAGCAACAAAAAATTCGGTATGCATCGGGACACACTGCTCTTTTTTTATTAGACATGCATTGGTTTGCGTACTTTCAATACTTGAATTCGATTCCGTTGTCTTTCCTGTGTGCCGAATTGGTACAAGCTTGAGCCCCTGCGTGCTTTGGAGCGACGAGGTCTGCGCGTTTGCTTAGGTCTGCCCAAAAAACTGGCTAATGATGTGCCGTACATAGAAGCGCGGATACATAATCGAAATTCGTGGTTTCAGCTTCTTACTGTGTGAGCGTATTAAGGCGAAAGACTTTAATGTCTCTTTGTTGTCAGCAGGAGCTGTCGGGAGAGCATGTTGGCAGAGGGTGTCACACTTTCGAGGGAGATAAACATTGTCTCAACCTGGAATCTAACCTCCATCCCTTGGATCCCCAGCCGAGCGCTGTACGAATTGCGCCACGCCCCGGATATGATAGCGGGATTCCGCGAGCGACAGATACTGCGCCTTTCCTTTCCTGTAAACAAATTATAGATCACCGGTGAACTTTGATGCGTTCAATGCAAAGCTCGTTGTGTTCTACAAGGGGCGCGCCATATACCGTCAGGACTGGTCATGACGTCACCAGGCGATTCATGCATAGACGAAGCTGACCCTGCAGGGCGTCCGATCCAGGCGTCCGTGCGGCGCCTTTATTTGGCACATCCTCGAACGCCGCAACACAGCAAGCAGAAGCGGACTCAGATGTCAAGGAGGCGTTAATACAGCAGGCATCAGCGGCATTGCAAATTGATTTACAGTATTGAAAAGGCGCGGTATCTGTCACAATTTTCTGCGGACACATGTACCACGCCGTAAAGGAAGGGAAAAAAAATTCGAGGACACTTTGGCGACTAAAGTGATGAAAGGCGAAAGCCTGAGTGCTGCATTCGGCTACGCGACTGTTGCGCATGTAGCGCTGAATGCTGCTACTAGTAAAGGTAGCGACTACTCTCACAATCTGGGAGCGCATTTATTCAGTGAATTCTGCTTGGCAGCGATGAGATCGCGCTCCTTGTATCTTCGCAATTCTATGTTTGCTATTATGTGGTTGATTTTACCTGGTGCATGGCATTAATTCATAATTAGTGAATGACTTATGCAACTGACACTAATTAGTAATTATTAGGTAATTATTGTTCATTAGGAGTCAGTAAACAATTAGGAATTATGACTTAGTAATGCGCGGCAGGGATTAATAACTCGTTGATTAATTACGGAACTGGTACTAATCAGTATATAATAATTGATTAGCAATATATTAGTAATTATTATTTATTTTATATTAGTTAATAATTAGCAATTATTCATTGATTGACATATGGTCATATGAGGCACGCATTCGCGCATGCTATGGTGGTGCTCTGTGATTGGTCGATACCTTCATGACGTCATCCCGTCTCGACCAGTCAGAGCGGCCGCAAAAGCGTGACACTTTTGCTGACGGCAACGATGAGGCGATAAAGGCCTGAAAAAAGTGGGAGTGAAGTACGAGAGGGAGATAGAGGTGCCGTAGTGGAAGTCTACGATCCACCGCGCTATAAAGGCTTTCGCCTCATAGCACTTTAGTAGTCCAGAGTACCCTCCAAAATTTTTTAAAGCCTTTACAACATGTTCATTGATTGGCAATTCCATCTTTACTTTGAACCCATCTCACCTCTTATATTATATTTTGCCTAGGCATAAACTCTCTCAGATAATTGTGTTTACTAATTCCCTGCTGTCGAAAACGTCCATATAAATAAATTCTTTAGAACAAGTGCCCCACCGGCGGCCTGAAAGATAGATAGATAGATAGATAGATAGATAGATAGATAGATAGATAGATAGATAGATAGATAGATAGATAGATAGATAGATAGATAGATAGATAGATAGATAGATAGATAGATAGATAGATAGATAGATAGATAGATAGATAGATAGATAGATAGATAGATAGATAGATAGATAGATAGATAGATAGATAGATAGATAGATAGATAGATAGATAGATAGATAGATAGATAGATAGATAGATAGATAGATAGATAGATAGATAGATAGATAGATAGATAGATAGATAGATAGATAGATAGATAGGTAGGTAGGTAGGTAGATAGATAGATAGATAGATAGATAGATAGATAGATAGATAGATAGATAGATAGATAGATAGATAGATAGATAGATAGATAGATAGATAGATAGATAGATAGATAGATAGATAGATAGATAGATAGATAGATAGATAGATAGATAGATAGATAGATAGATAGATAGATAGATAGATAGATAGATAGATAGATAGATAGATAGATAGGTAGGTAGGTAGATAGATAGATAGATAGATAGATAGATAGATAGATAGATAGATAGATAGATAGATAGATAGATAGATAGATAGATAGATAGATAGATAGATAGATAGATAGATAGATAGATAGATAGATAGATAGATAGATAGATAGATAGATAGATAGATAGATAGATAGATAGATAGATAGATAGATAGATAGATAGATAGATAGATAGATAGATAGATAGATAGATAGATAGATAGATAGATAGATAGATAGATAGATAGATAGATAGATAGATAGATAGATAGATAGATAGATAGATAGATAGATAGATAGATAGATAGATAGATAGATGGATGGATTGATAGATAGATAGATGGATGGATGGATTGATTGATTGATTGATTGATTGATTGATTGATTGATTGATATATAATTGGTTCACAGGAAGGGAAAGGTGCAGTATCTGTCACACCTGTGGACACCTGAACAGCGTAGTAAGGGAAGAGATGAAGGTGGGAGTTAAAGTGGAAAGAGAGAAAGAGGAGCCGTAGTGGAGGGCTACGGAGTAATTTTGTCCACCTGGGGATCTTTAACGTGCGCTGACATCGCACAGCACATGGACACCTCTTCGTTTCGCCTCCATCGAAACGCAGCCGCCGAGGTCGGGTTCGAACCCGGGTACTCCGGCACAGTAGTCGGGCGTCTTACCACTGCACCACCCCGGCGGGGCGCGGCCTGATACTGTGTTCTCATTCGATGACACCCTCCCAGGGGATGCTAAAAATTTGTCTGCCAAAGAATTCAATGGCTTTATAGTGGAGTATTTAGACAATTTTCCTAACTATATTGCCATTTTTACAAATGCCTCCCAGCAGAATGAAAAGGCAGCTATTGGCATATACTCCCGATCTCCTGACTGGAGTTATTCATTTTGGGTCCCTGACTAGTCGCCTATATTTGCCGCTGCGTTTCTGGCCATTGATTTGGCCTTAAAGGAAAGCTGAAACGTTTTTCAAATTGCATGAAATTCGGTGGTTGGAAAGAAGGGATTTTGTTAATCATATGTGCATTTTTTTCTTCAATTCTGTCGATAACACAAGCAGAAATTGCTTGTTAAAAACGCTCCACGTAAACGCCCTCTTTGCTTCCGGGACTGGCGGGGGCGGGACGTCGAAACTTGGGAACAGGCGGATGTGACGCCAATCTCGGAATGCCGGCCGGCCGGCTAGGCCGGCCACGCGTTTTGCACACTTGCTGCGCTCCATCCCGCGCTTTTATGATCGACAGATCAGCGCAATCTGCTGCTAGTGCCGTTTATTTTCTCCAGTTGTATCATTCTGTGCTGAAGGTTCTGCGTGTTCAAAGATTCCATGAGGCTAACCAGCAGAAACGCAGCTGTTGCGGAGTGGCGCGCCGCGCGCTTCGGCGCCCTCCGACTAGTGATTGAGCCTCTCTGGCTCAGTTGTGAAATCAACGTCGTTCGATGTTCGAAAATTGCTTTCCTCGTGTCATTAGAAAAGAAACATTCTTGCGAGTGCGAGAAGCAGCTGGTGGCTATCAGCTGGCTTTCCGTTGTGCGAACCTCGGTGGTCCAGGCGACATGGTGCTTTATAGTCTCCCAGAGGATAAGAAACTCTCGGCGCTGTGGGCCTCTGTCATGAAAAGGACAAAGAAATCTTGCCTTTGGAATCAGCTGTGTTTGGAACTCATGATTTTCGTGCCGATGAAAATAATCGGATCTTGGCAGCGATTGCGGCCACTTGGGATTCCAATTAAATCATAGCAAGGGAAGTCCGGTGCCGTTCTGTCATTGTTGCCGCACCTAATTAGGTTAATACCGCCGTTGTACGGCTGGATTCACTGTCCTTACGCTTAACTGAGTATCTTGAACCTAAAACGCGATTCACGGCTCACTGTTGTTACACAGCTCACCGCCCTTGCCGGCTAAGTCAACAATTACCAATTAGGTGCAGAAAACGAAACGAATATGATCGGTAGAATGAAGCTGCACTTCCATTAGTCATTGATAACGCAGTGTCTGGATTGCCGCGATGCTCGCGTGGTAACAGCGCGCTCAAGCATCGTCCGAATGCAGCACTGCCTCCATATGCCGCGCCAGCCATGCCTTCCGCAAGCTGTCCGTGGATCTTTTGCGCTAGCGTCAAGAAACCGTGTTCAATTTATTGCTATCTTAAATAATAAGCCCAGCGTTAACGGAATGTCAAACATTAACCCTTATTGAGACTCGCTAACCCGTACCGAGATACTGGTAGGACAATTGCGATACAAGCAAGTTTCTCTTCACAGCTGTGTAGCGGCAGTCGCCGGTGTGTCGCGGCTCATCCGATCTTCTTGTATAGATTAGCTCTTCTTATAAGACGGCGTCGTGATAAATGATACCTTCATTTCATTCTGAGACAAAGTGATTTACAGTAGGCGGGTCTACAAGTAGACCGTTTACTACAGCGCTGCTCCATTTCCGGATTTCGTCTGCTGCGGCACCGATGCGAAACAAAACATAGACCTAGCGACGTCCAGGGAGTACACTCGTCTAGAGGGCCCGTCCGCCGTTCTCGCTGGCCCAGTAAACTCGCTTCATCCGGCGCTACAGGTGCTGCGAGCAAGTCTGATTTCATGATGCGGTTGAAGCCTGACCGTTTTCGGCGTTGCGTTGAACAGCGCACCGCGCAAACTAGCTGAAAACATAGAAGGGGCAGCAGCTGCAGTACGCGTGCTTTTGTCGGGCGCCGTTGCGATTCCCGAAAGTTGTATAAACGCGCTGTCCACTAGGATTGCATCATATACAACGTCTCTTCCTCTTGTTGCTACTGAAATGTGCTTTAGTGTGTAAAGGGCAGCTGTTACAGCGGGACAGATCTCACACGTTTCGACCCGCGCAAATATGCTGACTTTGCTTTTACAGTCGAAGTACTCGACAATTCCTTTCGTAGCATCGTTTCTTTTGTTTGTTTGTTTTTTTAGAACTGCTGGTTGCTCGAACGCGTACGGAAAGTGTTCAAGGTGTTTTACATCATACGAATGATCAAAAAATGAGAAGGGTTCAATGCTGCTGAACCGAATGTGGAGCGAAAGCATTTGCTGCGGGTGACCGAGCGTTCTTTTTCCTCTTTTTCTTCTCCCTTTTCGTGATCTTCTTCTTCTTCTTCGTGTTCGTGTTCGTGTTCTTCTTCTTCGCGGCTGTTCAGGGTTGTTCGTGTCCGCGGCCACGGCATACGCGATGAGCTGAAACCTGGTCGTAAGGTAGGTTCCAGGTCGTAAGGTAGAAGGAACTACGTACCCCGTGAATAGCCGCCTAATAATACACGTGGGAAACTTGACATGCAACACAGGTACGTTTCAGTTTTTGGTTTAAGGCACACCTCTGAAACCACCCGAACGCGCCAGACCAGCAGTCCCGCTATCTGAGTATGCAGGTTCGTACCGATCTGCACAACTTCTTGAGCTGTTTTCGAGTATATCAAGCACAGCTTCGTGTGCTCAGACTCGCAAATTGTTCTTTTCGTAGATATGAACACGTGTACATCTGTACACGAGGTGTTATTCAGAATTCTCGAAACTAGCTGTGATTACCAAAAAGTGTCTTTTTATCTACGCTGACAGATCCTCACGTTAAAACTTCTTCTCTTGAGTAGCCATACACCCATCCCAGCGCTACTTCCACTGATAGAATGGAAACCAGAGTTTTGAACATTTTTGTTGGGAGTGCTTATACGTAATTTTTTCTAGTATTGTTTCAAACCACAACCGCAGTAAATATATCTACAAATCTTCCTTCGAAAGGTTTCCACCTTTTCTCTTTCTTTCTTTCAGAAACGCGCCCATTTATTTATATGGCATACTGACATTTTTTTTCTGAGCGCCATGACAATTTCAGAAGCTAAAGTTTGATGCGCATAACAAGCTTTGAAAAATTTTATCAATATGATTATAAAAGCGTCTTACTCTTTTCAACAGTTGCCTCGAAAGTATTTAAAAACGCACAACGTTTAGTTTACTCGTTGAGAGCGGAAAGCAAACTCTAAACACAAAATTTTTCTATATATCGCCAGCATTCAACATTTACATCAATATGCTCATAAAAATATTACCATACTAAACAGCTGCCTTTTAATTACATTCAATGAAGCAGTCCATTGAGTTTCTATGGCAGTTTATCTGCTCGTTTCGAGCGCAGAAACAACTTTAAAAGCAAATTTTAGGTTTAGACCATTCCCATCAACTTGTGAATAACAGGATCTGACAATGTTTCACACTTCGCTCACGATTGAAAGGTGTCCCAGAATCCTGGACCTGTGTGTTCTTTCTTCTCCCTTTCATTCATTCTTTCTTCCTTTCCATCTTTTTTTCACTTTCCTTTTGAAGCGCATCAGACAAATGATTCGATTCGCACTGGAGCTCCGCAATGACATCAAAAAGGTGACCTAGCTTTGAGCAAGATCTTCTTATTCGCGAGGGGTTCGAATTCCGCAAGAGCTGAACCTTGAGAGGGGGGTGGATGTGGAAACGAGGTTATGTTTGTCTAGGTGACAAACTCGCGGATGAGGAGAGCTCGTTGACAGGGTGCGTTGTCGTCGTGGAACAACAAATGTTTCATGCGCCAAGGATCCGACCGCTCCCGCCTTATGTTCGAAATCAAAGGGCTCAAAATCTGACTGAATAAATCTTTATGCTCTCGCCCCATGGCGCGAATTCTCGACGCACCAACAACGACTGTCGAAAGTATCAATGGTCAATGATTACGCACTTGGTAGAGCTGCGGGCTAGCATAGCCTATATCACTCACATAGATCGTAGACTCTTTCCTTATGAAGACTGGTGCTACGCACCGTATCTTGTCAGCAAACTCACGTTTCCTCAAGGGCAACGATTTTGACGTGAAAGACTAGTCATGCCCTGCACACTGACGGAGTTCTTGGCAGACTTCAGAGCAGCAGCTGGAGACGAACTTGGCAGCAGTACGATACGTGCATGCTCAAGTCACACGTCAGGTTTGCTTGGACTGTTCGCCGACGATCCTCATGCAAAAGATACCAAATGGTTCCGTCATATATTCGGTAGTGGAGCATGTTGAAAGCCTCTGTGATCTTTTATAGTCTTGCAATGGTGTTTTGCTGAAGATAGACCTCGCGTGCTACTCAAAATTTGTCGCACTATTCATTTAAACATCGCCGAAAACTGGCCGAATTGTCAAACGTTTCTGCGGCACATGTTCCCAATTGCACTCAGAGTTTCACGTTGGCTGTTTCTTCTAATGTGCTGTTCATAATAAATCTGCAGATGTGACAATAAATGCGTCCAGAATAGAAGCATTTCAACACCTCCTGGTGTACGCCGAACGCCGAACGGTGTCTTTTGACCCATTCCCTTAACACGTTCAGTGAAACCTGTGGCGGCTTGTCCAGCGTTATGTCGCCCTCTTATACGGTGTTGTAAAACCATTGCATCGAAACCTTCGGTACCGTTCCATAAATTACAGACCACACCTATCTAATTAAATTTGAAAGGGTTCTTGTTTACTTTTGTGGAACCGCACAGCGGGTCTTTCTCCTCCATTGACGCTCTCCTTCGAATCTCGGATGAAGTCTGCAAGCAAAGGCCGTCCTCGCCTCAAACCGGCATTATAATAGCTACAGTATGGAAGGGAAGGGTATTCGTAAAAGCAGACACATTGTGACTATAAACTTGTCTTTTTACTTTGAATGCCATCTTTCTCATTGTCATTTGCATGCCAGGATACAGAGCCAGCAATTCCCCCGTATCTTGTTGTTTCCGGTTTTCGTTTCCTGATTGGATACACATGTGCATTATGCTAGCTGTGTCATGAACCCCCATTATTGGGCCTCTCGAGCTCGGATTCAATAAGGTACATCTAATAACATATACTTTATATAGGCCAAGATAACCTTTGGGGCTCAGAGTAACATGGTGGATTCTGAGAGAAGGGACACGTAGCAGGGTCGATCGGAAGTCTAGTTGGGGGATCACATTAAGCAGTTCCCGGATATTACATGGTCGTAGCTTATACGGGACAGACGCACACAGTGCGTCTAGCCTGGCTGATGATGGTAATGATGAGCCTTCTCTTGCGTCCATTAATTAGGCTCGGCATTGGACTGAGAGCGGCCAGCGTAGGAGATCACTTTATTCGCACCTCGTTTTTCTAAATGAAGACAGCAACAACACCCCTACTGCTTTCGTCGGTATGAATTTCAGTCTGAGCGTTTTCATTAAAGAGCCTAAGCACAAAAGTGGACCACGAGCGAAGCTTAAGTGCCTTGAAGGCCACCAGACATTCGCGGGCGCGCAGTCATTTGTTCTGTGCATGATCAGCAACCCATGAATATTTGTGACAGTGGTATCGTACGCATTTTCAGTTTCTCCTTTAGTGAATTGGTTAAATATCTGTTTCTGATGCGAATTTAATCGATCCGAATTAACTTCTGGCAGATAGGTTTTCCCATTATTTATCGGCGCACTAGGCACAGCAAAATTATAGACCACTTGCACCTGCAGCTGTGCTCACTTCTCACTGCCATTCAGTCATGTTTTCGCGTCATGGGTCGAATAAAGCAAAAATTAAACCAAAGAAATTGTGCGTCACGTTCTTTAATGAAACTTTCTAACAACGTTTTGCACGCAGATATTTTACCATACCCATTCTGATGTCTGTTACCTTTCAGGTCGGATTCTTATATGGTTTTTGCGGAACAAAAATCGGTTTGAAATGCTGGAAGACGAGATAAACTTTATACCCGGAAGTTCACGCATAATATAGTCGCGCCTGCGCAGAAAACAAAATAGATCGTTGGCGAATGTCGGGTGTTTCTGCTTTCAAGGCTTGTTACTTAAAACCGCACATGGTGCCTCTGAGAAAGGGTCAAAGATTTGGTGATGCATGAAAGATATTTTTGACAAATCATCACTAATGCGTCTACCGCCAAACCAATCATCGCAACTTTTTCTTCTCGTCAGGCAGTGAATGCTCCACTATGGCAGCTGTGTTCTGCTGCAATGGGTTATGTCAGTCGTTGCATACGGTATGGCCCAAAAACAACAGCTCCTAGTAGGCGAAGCCTTACATGTCTGAAGTTAAAGTAGACCATGACGACTTGATTGGTTTCAATAATGCACGACGCATGTTCAAAGGGTTCAATTTCTAGGTGCAAATGCCGAAGTCATACAAGTGTAATAGACAAATATATCTCTTTAGGCTTCTAGTACCATATCCACTACTCACTACAGACTTGCTTTCGCAGAACAAATACCAAATGGCATGAACTTGAACTCGAAGGGGCCACTGACTTAATGAAAGCGGTTCTCTCGCGATATCGTTCATCAACTTTTATTCCTTCGTAGCTGCTGTTAACGTCCGTCGCTGAGAGGTACTTGATGTGTTAGAGGCGGTTCTGTATATTTCGTACAATATATAAGAACACGGGAAAATGAATAAATAAATTCAATGATAAGTTTCTAAGATTATGGGAAGAATATATTTTTCTCTTCAGTCCGCCATCAAATCGCCTAGCACTAAAAGAGGTCGAAGAAAACGTTCACTGAGCAGTATCCCGCGCGCCTGCACCGACGGTAGGCAGTTATGGACGCCGCTCAGCGCAGGCAAGAAACGAAGAACAAAAGGGCTGATGTGCGGCAACGTCAGCACCCCCGGGCCCGCCGGCGCCTGATCATGGACGACAACTGGCTGGCACAACCGGGCAGCTCGAGCGGAGCACCACAGAACAACTCTACGAGTCGTGAGCCGCTGCAAGGCTTAGCTAAAGACGACACCACCGGGCAACAGCAGGCATTTGGTCATAGCCTTAGACCACGAGGGATTAGGCCTCCATTCCACCGCCTAGGCGACGTTTCCGAGTTGGGATTATGGCCTCTTCGAAATCCCGAAGGTAAACGTTCCCGACTCTGCTGGAAAGTAATTTTTGGACTACGCTGGTCAATGAAAGAGAATAACACTTGCAATCCACCGAAGGGCTGCGAGTACTGCAAAGACGTCGTTGACAACACGAGCACTACCAACGTCAGCTTTAAAAAGCCCCCGAAGAGAGAGACACTTATTGTCAAGCCCCCTCGTCACAGTGAGTCTACAATCACAACACCGGCAAAAGATCCAGGCTCAGAGAAATCTCAAAAACGCCGACATACGGTACGGCCTGTGCCAGAGCCGACCTGCTCGGGCCCTCTTCCAGTACGCGGACACAGCAATACCGACGTCGGGCGTAGAGGCTCACCTGTACCGGAAAGCTCTGATGGGCCTGGCTCATCGTTTGTGAGCGCGGAGCAGCACGAAAGTACCGACCATCAGTTGACTGCTGCGGTTGAGACCAGGGGAAAACGTGCAAGGAAACAAGCTCGGTACACCAGCAATATACGAGCAGCCAATCCGGTCTGGGCCAGAAGTGCTACTGCGGGTAGGCTTACACGATGTGGACTTGACTAAAAACTCCCTTCTCTCATTCGCTGTTACCTGGAGTTGCGATCACGTGGGATCACAGCTTTGGGATAAGTGACTAAGGCATGACATCCTTCCTGCAACCCGTCACACCTTGTCATGGTTTCAGTGGTTCAAGTGATCTGGAAAATGCGGCCACATCTTATTCTTTCTCAGTGTAAACGCGAAGGTTGTCCGAAGAAAGTGAGACTACCGTCTATTAATTGGGTCACCAAGGCACTTACGCCTATAAAAAATTGCAGCTCCAAGTAAACGCCCTCAAGCAAAGCGACGCGTCCTCTTATTCGTATGGTGATGTAATCATCACATTTGTCGCACGCCTACCACGCAGTGTTCCAAGTAATGCACACTAAGCTACCGCTGGATTATCCATTGTGTCAGTGGGTCTCCAAGCGACAGAAGTCAGCTATAAATATCTGACCTGTAGTGCTGTACCAGCACATAGAGCTAGTAGACATTACCGCTACCCTTTTTACATGTACGTAACTGTGGTCTCCAGTTGAAGCTAAATTTCATCCAGATACGTTCGGAAACACGTACATTTTCAGCAATTGCGCTCAAGCAAACTGGAAGTGTCCGACTTTCACGTCTCGGCGTTCCAATATGCCACATGACTCACATTCCTTGCTAGACGCCGCTGAAACAAGTCGGCTTTCAGATCGCCAAAGCTGATCCACAAAGGGATTCCAAAATTACCTCACAGATGCTGGGGAATGCAACCTGGGGAAGGGTCTGAGGAATATTACAGTTATCTGCCTTTAACTCATCGGCAAAAGCTTCCCCCTGAAAAGCGTCGTTGGCCCAAATAACGCGGTTATATTTGTACTAAACTGTACGCATTGCATCGCCACCGCTATTACTTTGACATAATATGCGCCGTAGCGCGACGAAAAATTGCTCCTAAATTTATTCATGTAATGTAGACTTGCAGCATTCAGGAATTCTCGTTAAATGCTTGTCCTTTACTTAAAAGCCCTTCGGCGCTGCGCCTTTAAATCCTGTCAGCACTTACGCTCCTGCTCAAAGGTATATGCGTTAGTTTTAATGGAGTCCTTCTGCAGCCTCGGGCCCTTTTTTATATTTTTCAGAAAAAAAAAAAGAACCTTTTGCTGTTATTATATAAGTATACTTATATAGTGCAAAAGACTATCCGTGGAAGCCATCTTCACTTCTCATGTCCATCAAATCATCATCATCGGTCGTCTTCGGCTGAGTAGAAGATGAAGTTGTGCGTATAAGGCTGCCACTGCTTCGTCTGTATCTGAATTAGTTTCTGTAGTTGATTTCCTGCAGTCTGCTGTCCCTGGGTTTGACAGAGTACTATAGTTGCCATGATGAAAATACTAACGAAATACTTTGTCTCGGACGTTTTGCAAATGGTGAATTGGTCTTTGGGGGAAGCCTGGATTCCACAAGATTAGAAAAAAGCGAAAATTTTTACCACTGAAAGACCAGGGGAAGGGTTTTGATCTCAACACTATTCGGCCGAGTTCTATCACTCCTAAATATTTAATTAAGCTTATAGAGAGGGGTGTCTACAGATGCCTCATGGATCATGTTCTGACTTTTCAGATTGGCTCAGATTGGCTTCCGACGGGGGTGCTGGATTTGGATGCTTACGTAAACTTAGAGAGCCGTGTTAGAGTAGCTATGAGGCAAAATTTCAGCTCTATGCTTACTTTGGATATTGCCAAGGCGTACGGCTGCGTAGAACACAACATTCTGCTTTATAAACAAGCTAGTTTACAACCTTCTTTGAATCTCTTTGTGTGGATAACGAAATTTTTAAGGGGTAGATTATTGATTTGCACGGGAGGGTACATTAACTTCCAACACTTGCCCTCAGTATAGAGGTATACCACAATGCTCGGTCCTCTCACCGTTATTGTTCAATATGCTAATGCGTGATATTCTTACTCACGCGGCCGTCAAATTTTATGTGCATTCGAACGATATTCGTTTTTCCCTTCTTCCGCAAATATTGACAAGCGTTTGTTCCAAGAGTATTTATATGCTTTGAAAGTCTGGCTGGACAGCCTGAAGTTAGCTTTAAATGGCAACAAATATGCCGTCCTCGTTTTCCCACAGGCAACCTCTGTTAACATTTCTTTGTCGTATATCATTCTATCCTTATACTGCAAGTTGGCTCTATTAAACACTTGGGTATAATATATGACCCGCAGTTAGACTGGAGGCCCCAAATCAGAAGCGTGATGCATAAAGGTGAACAAGCCCTTGGCCTGTTAGTGAGGATAGCAACAAAAAACTCGGTATGCATCGGGACACACTGCTCTTTTTTTTATTAGGCCATTGGCCTGCGTACGGTCAATATTTCAATTCGATTCCGTTGTCTTTTCTGGGTGCCGAATTGGTACAAGCTTGAGCCCCTGCGTGCTTTGGAGCGGCGAGGTCTGCGCGTTTTCTTAGGCCTGCTCAAAAAACTGGCTAATGATGTGCCGTACATAGTAGCGCGGATACATAATCGAAATTCGTGGTTTCAGCTTCTCACTGTGTGAGCGTATTAAGGCGAAAGACTTTAATGTCTCTTTGTTGTCAGCAGGAGCTGTCGGGAGAGCATGTTGGCAGAGGGTGTCACACTTTCGAGGGAGATAAACATTGTCTCCACCTGGAATCTAACCTCCATCCCTTGGATCCCCAGCCGAGCGCTGTACGAATTGCGCCACGCCCCGGATATGATAGCGGGATTCCGCGAGCGACAGATACTGCGCCTTTCCTTTCCTGTAAACAAATTATAGATCACCGGTGAACTTTGATGCGTTCAATGCAAAGCTCGTTGTGTTCTACAAGGGGCGCGCCATATACCGTCAGGACTGGTCATGACGTCACTAGGCGATGACGTGATGACGTTAACGCCGCACCACACAGCAAACATAAGCGGGCCCAGATGTCAAGGAGGTGTTGGTACAACAGGCATTAGCGGCATTTCGAATTGATTTAGAGGATATAAAAGGCGCGGTATCAGTGGGTCACAGTATCTGTCACAATTCTCCGCGGACACATGTACCACGCCGTAAAGGAAGGGAAAAATAATTCGAGGACACTTTGGCGACTAAAGTGATGAAAGGCGAAAGCCTGAGTGCTGCATTCGGCTAAGCGACGTTTGCCCATGTAGCGCTGAGTGCTGCTACTAGTAAAGCTAGCGACTACTCTCACAATCTGCGAGTGCATTTCTTGAGTGATTTCTGCTTGGCAGCGATGATATCGCGCTCCTTGTATCTTCGCAGTTGTTCTACATTTACTGTTGTGTGGTTGATTTTACCGGGTGCGTGGCATTAATTCGTAATTAGTGAAGTACTTACGCAACTGACACTAATTAGGAATTAATGAGTAATTTTCGGTTCATCGGTTAATTAAGAATCAGTCAATAATTAGTAATTATTACTTAGTAATGCGCGGCAGTGATTAGTAACTCATTGAATAATTACGGAGCTGGTACTAATCAGTAATTATTATTTGATTTGCAATCAATTAGCAATTTTATTAATAAATAGGTTTTAATTAGTAATTAAGCATTGTTTAACGTATAGCCATATGAGACACGCATTCGCGCATACTGTGCTGGTAAGAGCGGCCGCAAAAGCGTGACACTTTTGCTGACGACAACGATGAGGCGATAAAGGCCTTTAAAAAATGGGAGGGAGATAGAGGTGCCGTAGTGGAAGGCTGCGATCCATCGCGCTATAATGGCTTTCGCCTCATAGCACTTTAGTAGTCCTCATAGCACTTTAGAGTGCCCTCCAAAAGTTTTTAAAGTCTTTACAACATGTTCCTGGATTGGCAATTCCATCTTTACATCGAACCAATCTCACCTCTTATATTATATTTGGCCTAGGCATAAGCTCTCTCAGGTAATTGTGTTTACTAATTCCTTGCTGTCGAAAACTTCCATATCAATAAATTCTTTAGAACAAGTGCCCTACCGGCGGCCTGATACTGTATTCTCATTTGATGACACCCTCCCAGGGAATGCTAAAAATTTGTTTGCCAAAGAATTCAATGGCTTTATAGTTGAGTATTTAGACAATTTTCCTATCTATATTGTCATTTTTACAAATGCCTCCCAGCAGAATGAAGAGGCAGCTATTGGCATATATTCCCGGTCTCCTAACTGGAGTTATTCATTTTGGGTTCCTGACTCTGCGCCTATTTTTGCCACTGAGTTCCTGGCCATTGATTTGGCCTTAAAGAAAAGCTGAAACGTTTTTCAAATTGCATGAAATTCGGTGGTTGGAAAGAAGGGGTTTTGTTAATCATCTGTGTATTTTTTCTTCAATTCTGTCGATAAGAAAAGCAGAAATTACTTGTTAAAAATGCTCCACGGACACGCCCTCGTCGCTTCCGGGACCGGCAGGGGCGGGGCGTCGAAACTTGGGAACCGGCGGATGTGATGGCTATCTTGGAATGCCGGCCGGCCGGCTAGGCCGGCCACACATTTTGCACGCTTGCTGCGCTCCATCCCGCGATTTGGTGATCGACGGATGAGCGCAATCTGCTGGTGCTGTTTATTTTCTCCAGTTGTATCATTCTGTGCTGAAGATTCCGCGTGTTCAAATTTCCCATGAGGTTAACCAGCAGACACGCAGCTGTTGCGGAGCGGCGCGCCACGCACTTCGACACCCTCCGACTTGTGAGCCTCTCTTGCTCAGTTGTAAAATAAACGTCGTTCAACGTTCGAAAATTGCTTTCCTCGTGTCATTAGAAAACAAACATTCTTGTGAGTGCGTGAATCAGCTGGGTGGCTATCAGCTGGGTTCCGTTGTGCGAACATCGGTGGTCCAGGCGAAATGGTGCTTTATAGTCTCCCAGAGGAAAAGAAACTCTCGGCGTTGTGGGCCTCTGTCATGAAAAGGACAAAGAAATCTTGCCTTTGGAATCAGCTGTATTTGGCACTGATGATTTTCGTGCCAATGAAAATAATAGGATCTTGGTAGCGATTGCGGCCACTTGGGATTCCAACTAAACCAGAGCAAGTAAAGTCAGCTGCCGTTTTGTCATTGCTCCCGCACCTAATTAGGTTAATACCGTTGTTGTACGGCTGGCTTCACTGTCCTTACGCTTAACTGAGGATACCGAACTTAAAACGCGATTCGCGGCTCACTGTTGTTACACAGCTCGCCGCCCTTCTCTGCTACGTCAACAATTACCAATTAAGTATAGCAAACGAAATGCAAGATCGGTAGAACGAAGCTGCATTTGCAATAGTAATTTATAAAGCAGTGTCTGGAGTGCCGTGCTGCTCGCGCGGCAACAGCGCTCTCAAGCAGCACTGCCTCCACATGCCGCGCAGGCCGCGCCTTCCGCAAGGTGTCCGTGGATGCTTTGCGCTACGTTAAGAAAACGTGCTCAAATTTATTGCTATCTTAAATAATACGCCCAGGGTTAACGGAACGTCAAAAATTAACCCTTATTGAGACTCGCTAACCCGTACCGAGATACAGGTAGGATAATTGCGATACAAGCAAGTTTCTTTTCACAGATGTGTAGCGGCATGTCGCCGGTGTGTCGCGGCTCAAGTGATCTTCTGGTATACATTAGCTCTTCTTCTAACGCGGCATCGTAATAAATTATATCTTCATTTCATTCTGAGACAAAGTAATTTACAGTAGGCAGTTCTACAGTAGCCCGTATACTACAGCGCTGCTTAATTTCCAGAGTTCTTCTGCTGTGGCGCCAATTCGAAACAATGCATAGACCTAGCGACGTCCAGGGAGTGCGCTCGTCTAGTGCGCCCGTCCGCTGCTCTCGCTGCCCCAGTAAGCTCGCTTCATCCGGCGCTGCAGGTGCTGCGAAAATGTCTGATTTCATGATGCGGTTGAAGCCTGACCGTTTTCGGCGTTGCGTTGAACAGCGCAGCGCGCAAACTAGCTGCAAAGATAGGACGAGCAGCAGCTGCGGTACGCGTGCTTTTGTCGTTGCGCCGTTGCGATTATCGAAGGTTGTATAAACGCACTGTCCACTAGGATTGCATCATATATAATTTCTGTTCCTCTTGTTGCTACTGAAATGAGCTTTAGTGTGTAAATGGCAGCTGTTACAGCGGGACAGCTCTCGCGCTTTTCGACCCGCGCAAATGTGCCGACTTTGCTTTTGCTGTCGAAGTACTCGACAATTCCTTACATAGCGCCGTTTCGTATTTTTTTTTTTTAGAACTGCTGTTTGCTCGAACGCGTACGGTAAGTGTTCAAGGTGTTTTGCATCGTACGAATAATCAAAAAATGAGAATGGTTCAATGCTGCCGAACCGAATGTGGAGCGAAAGCATTAGCTGCGGGTGACCGAGCGTTCTTTTTCCTCTTTTTCTTCTCCCTTTTCGTGATCTTCTTCTTCTTCGTGTTCGTGTTCTTCGCGGCTGTTCCAGCTTATTCGTGGCCGCGGCCACGGCATCCGCCACGAGCTGAAACCTGGCGTAATGTTGCGTTCGCAACAACATTTTAAGTCGAGCTCTTAAGTCCCCTGAAGCAATTAACGCGCACGCAGCAACATCGCCGGCGCCGGCCTGGTCTATATACCGAGCTTGACGTCATGATGGACCCGACCAATTACGGACACAGCGGCATTTGCTTGAAGAGCGGTCCCACTGGTGCTCGTTTTCTTATAAAAATTGACATTTGCGCTCCTTTCTGCCATTTTTGAGCATGATGGTCTTATTCAGCGGACATTAAACTACAAAATGCCGCACATAACTCATTTCGTTTACGAAAACCTTTTCAGCTTACCTTTATTACAGATTCCTTGTAATATCACACTCTTTCCGTCTTGACTGCGCTCGAAAGTAGAAGGATACTCTGCTCTGCCGTTCGCTTAATTTTTTTATTTCACGTCAAGGAATTGAAAGTAGTATAGATCATATGCTACGGCATGTTAACGATCTTGAAAACCGAAGCAGATGATTAAACATCATAATTTATTGTATGGAGGAAGAGGACGATGAAAGTAATGAAACACTTGAACAAAACGTTGCACAGTATATACTCAAAGAGAAACTCGGTGTATCGATTTCTGGAATCGAAAGGATACATCGACTTGGGACTAAGAAAGGCAATAAATCTCGTCCAATTATATTCAAGCTTCTCGATTTCAGAGATAAAATTAATATACTGAAGAACTGCTCGAAACTTAAGGGATCAAATATATCAGTAGGAGAAGATTTTTCCCTTCTAGTACGCAACATACGAAAGGAACTTTGGTACAGCTGTGAAGCAACAAAGAAAAGGTTAGGCTCATATACGACGAACTAAGAATAAAAGATCAAATGTTCATCTGGGATGATATGAAAAAAGCGAAAAAGTAGCCATTCCAAAAAACCACAACCCCGATTACGACGGACAACGTTCTCAAGGAGGCGTAAGCGTCTAGTGATTATTAACGTAAATGCCAGAAGCGTGTCGAACAAAGTAGCTGAGCTGGAAGCATTTCTTTTTGAGCATAGTCCTGGTGTAATCACGATCACTGAAACATGGCTTTCTCCTCAGACGAAGAGCGAGCATATTTTCCCACCGGGCTATGTGATCTTGCGTAAAGACAGGTGCGGGCGTGGCGGTGGCGTCGCGATACTCATTAAGGATGGGATACAGGTTATTCCTATGCCTGATGTAGTTGATGTAGAAGCATTATGGTGCAGGTTATCAACTGATAATTCTTCCATTTTCATCGGCACTATGTACAGGCCCCCTAATGCCTTGGCTGATACACTGCACATCATGACTGAATATATGCAAAGGCATATATGCACCAATATAACAAAATCATTCTTACTGGAGATTACAATCTTTCCGGCATCGCATGGCATAATTTTGATAGCCGAATAACCGATAGAGCTAGTGCAGGAGCATTACTTGATATGGCCTTCAATTTCAGTTTGAAACAAATAATCCTAGAACCAACACGCGTCACTTGCTCAACACGTAGTATCCTGGACCTGACTTTCATAAGCGACGACATTCCACTTAGCTGCTATTCTTGGGAAGTGATAGACGGTATATCTGACCACAGGGCAATGAAGTGCTCCATATCGCTATTCGAAATGCTGCAATAAGGAAAATCAATTACTCAGATCTATAACTGGTATGGGGCGGATGATGTAAGCATTCTGGATTATTTTGATAGCGCCTTTGAATGCTTCTCCCAACGATCCGCTGATCGTACAGTGTCGGTCAATGAACTGTGGCTGTCATTCAAAGCCATTGCTCAGCACTGCTTATCGACTTTTGTTCCTACCAAAGTAAAACTGGTACGGAAGAATAATCCTTGGATTTCAAGAGAAATTATTCACTTAAAACGAAAAATTTCAAGATAACGTAAACGTAGAAATAAGACCCCACTGCCTAGCTATAGTGTCAAAATTCGAGAGTTGTCGAAAACTCTGAAAGAATTAATAAACAATGCTAAGCGTAAATATATTAACATTACGCTGAAGGAGTTGATCAAGCAGTCTCCGAATAAATTCTGGTGTTATCTATCTTCCAGGGCGCATAAGAAGAGCAATTTACCGCCAAAGGACGCTTTGCAAAAGGCTGACGAATTTAACAATCATTTTAAATCAGTGTTCACTCTTGATGACGGCATCACGCCTCAACTTTCGTTTGATGATCATGTTAATTACGATAAACTCGAAGATTTTACCTTAACCCAGCCCGGTATTTTCTCTTTACTGCTCAATATTGATGAAAGAAAGTCTGATGGCCCTGACAACTTGCCAAATGCGTTTCTCAAACGATATGCAGAGTGGATTTTGAGGTACTTATTATTGATTTACAAAAAGTCCCTTGAAACTCCGAAAGTGCCTAAAGATTGGCAAGTAGCTAAAGTTATCCCGATTTTCAAATCAGGTGATAGTTCGAATCCCTCAAACTACCACTCTGTTTCACTCACATGCACTGCATGTAAGATACTTGAGTATATTATTCTTAAGCACTTATTAGCATTTGTTGAACGAAACAATATCCTACACCCGAACCAGCATGGATTCAGAAAAGGCCTGTCAACGACAACACAGCTAATAGAAACCATACATGACCTAGCCCTTACAATTGATAAACGTGGACAGATTGATCTGATATTTTTAGGCTTATCAAAAGCTTTTGATCGCGTATCCCATAAAAAGTTACTTTACAGAATCGACAGCTATCTCGGCATCTGCAATGTAACCAAATGGTTGGAAGCGTATCTTTCAGGTCATCGTCAGTTTGTATTTTTTGAAAACCAGTCTTCAGATCAAGTTAATGTACTTTCTGGCGTACCGCAAGGCACAGTCCTTGCACCGATCCTTTTTCTCCTGTTTATCAATGACATAGCACGCAGCCTTAACGTGACAATTCAAATGTTTGCTGACGATTGTATTATATACAAATAAATCATTACCCATGAAAATCAGCTTGCATTACAAGCTGCACTTACATCAATAGACGACTGATGTCAGAACTGGCAAACAAAAATTAACAATGAAAAGTCTGTCTTCATGGCTGTAACCAGAAAGCAAAATCCAGTTTCTTTTCCTTACAGTATACAGCACACACCGATTAAACAAGTGAGTGAATATAAGTACCTAGGAGGGATACTCTCATCAGGCTTGAAATGGGAGAAACATGTTACATTTGTAACAGGCAAGGCTCTTTCTGCTCTCCATTCATTAAAGCGAGCAATCAGCTCTGCAGTACCAGATACAAAAATTCTGGCTTACACCACACTAATTCGTCCTATACTCGAATATAGTAAAATCGCCTGGTTCCCATGTATGAAACAATGCATACAAAAATTAGAGAATATCCAACGCAAATCAATAAGATTTGTATACAATAGATATAGACGTGATAATTCACCAACCGAACTTTTGAATCAAGCTGGCATTCTAAATATAAGTGCTCGTGCCAAATTCATGCGCCTTAAGTTTATCTTCCTCCTTTTAAATATGGTCACCTTAAAATGGACGCTAGTCGTTTCTTGTACCCTTCGACTTCACGCAATGCACGTAATAAACATTCTAAACATTTAAATGAATAGAGGTTCAACAATGATACGTTTAGGTATTCATTCTTTCCCCAAGCGGTTAGAGACTGGAATTTTCTGCCTGATGATATTGTCAAGTTTACTACGCTTTCTTCATTCATCTGTAAGTTGTGCAGTGTTGTTCATGATTCATAAGGGTGGTTAATGTAAATCTCGTCATTCATGTGAGTGTTGTTCAATATGTTGATTATGTGTGCGTTTTATTTTAATATTCGGTAATTGACTAGCTTTATGTCACTGGTTCGAATTGTTCGATGCTTTTTTTTTGTTTCTTTGTCTTGTTCCTGAAGGGCACCTACAATTTTTGTTCCATCCATTTGCTTGTTCCTTTTGTATGTTTTGTATGATACAATCTCCCAAACATGCGACAGTCTCAACCGAGGCTATCAGTACGTTGTAAATAAAATAAATAAATAAATATTAGAGAAGTACGCTTTCACTGAGTCCCTGGACACTGTGGCCTTACACTTAATGAAAGGGTAGGTTCTTTAGCAAAATCGATCCTTGATGGTCTATTGTCCCGTACAATCCAAATACTATCTGCTTCATTACAGCCCGCTTTCAGCTCTTCCAACGTCTCCACTACCTGAGCCATGAGCCTTAACTTGCTGCAGCGGACTACCAACACCTGAAATGTCCTTGGAGTGCGCGGATGTGTAGTTAAAGGCAATGTGAGGTGTCCATTACTAACTTGAGCTGCAGAATACCACAACTAAATATTTGCTTATGCCGTTCAGTTCTTTTTTTCCTCAACCTTTGTGCGTCTTGTGGAGAGATTGAGTGCATAGATCTTCTTCTTTTTTTACTTTTCGGCCGGTGGTTCGCTTCTCTACGTAGAATTTAATTGTTTACTTAGAGACCCCTCCCCCCATCGCTAGATTATGGCTTCTTCTAACCATTCCGATTCTCCTCTCCTTCGAGGCAAGGGATCCGACTTGAAACCAGTTTGTGATTCTGCTCACGACTAATAACTTCAGCAAGTAAAACCCTAAGCTAGAAACAGAATTCATTGCTTTGTCTCTAATTTTTGAATATGTTTTTAAATCCTAGTTTAACGCTCATAACTATCCAATTAATCCACACCTTGTCCACAAATGTTTAGCATCGACAATGTACTCTCAGCAATCCCCCGCCGTGGCTATATGCCGTTATGACAGAGGGTCTCATCATCATCACCTCGCCAGTGGTAGACACGCCTCTTGGTCCCGGTATCCTCTCCATGCCCCTATTCACACAGTTGAGTGACATCATCGAAGACGAGACTACCTCGTTCGCTCGTCCCATGGCTCTAGAACTACCAGACCCTCCCTGCGTCACGGTGTATGCTGAGGTTGCTACGACTGCTGCTCCTTACCTTCCTGCTCGTCGCGCGCTTGTGCAGCCTGCAGCCTCGCCGCCCTGTCCTCAATACCTCCTGTATATGGCGCTTAGCGACTGCTCCCACCCCTTCTTTTATTACAACATGCGTGGCCATGTCGCACGTGTATATTTGTCGCGGACGCCGGCGAGGTGAGCGTGCAAGCCACGCCGACATCCGATGTGACGAAAGGTAGCAGCTTTATTTCTATCAGTCTTGTGACAAGAATGGCCTCCGACGCTTCTCATCCCAGTCGACTTCACCTGACCGGGGTTTACCGACGCGCGCCCATGACGTCGTCGCTCCCCAGCAACTTTCCTCCGGTCAACGTTGCCCCTTCGTCCACCTTCTCTGACCTCTGATCGCAGCGCGGAAAATTGACCTGTGCAGTTTCTGTAGATTAAATTGCACCGCCCATCGTCTCTCTCATTGCTCTCCTGCCCCCATGGAAGATGCTCACTTTAATAATTGAAGGCAACGTACTGGAAGCTTTATTTTACATCGGTGCTGCTATTTCCGTCACGCAGCTTGACTTGTGCTTACGTATAGTAGAAGGGCGGAATCTTTCCACCGGTCTTCCCTTACGTGCTGAAGTAATCATTACATACTCCCCTCCTACCATGCAAATCAATGAATACGACAGTGCTGCTGATTCAGAACCCCCTTGCATGCTCTCGCTTGGTCGCGATCGCTGACCACGTCCTCTAATCTGGCTGTGAAGATGGTCTTTATGTGACTTCTGACCACATGACTGATGGGGCATCTTGATTACACGAAGCACCCGCCTTCATTCAAGGATATTATGATCGTCCTCTCACTTCCTCGGTTCTCCAGTGGTTCTTCTCTTCTCTCCACCTCCAACACCGCACCTTAGCCCATTCTTCTGAGAGGCAGTTCTACTTTCGCTTCAGTCGCTCCTGCCCAGACTGTCACTCTTTTTTTCCGTTTCCACGTCAGGCCGCTCCAAATTCTTCCCTTGCTTCTCTCGATGCAGCGTTTCTCAACTAGGTCAGCACCAACCTCACATCATACGAGTAATAAGCACTGCTCGCTGTCTTGGACAAGCATGCAGCCTTGTTCGACGACATTTCCGGAGCTTTGGACCAAACCTCTCCAGCAAAGCATCGAATTCACACCGACGGTTCAAGAATTGTTCGACGCCGACCTTATCGCGTGTCTTCATCCGAAAGCAAAGATATCTAGGATAACATTCGTGGCATGCCCAACCAAAACATAATACCCCCTTCGTCCAGGTCCTCGTCCCCGTCCTGCGTGTTAGTGCAAGAAAGCAATGGTGGCGTTCCTTTCTCTGTTGACTACCGCACACTAAACAATTACTCGCAAGGATGTCTATCCGCCTTCTCCAACTACACGACGCCTTCGACTGTCTACAAGCTGCCCAATTTTTCTCAAGACTAGACTTAAGGTTACTGGCAAATCCCCGTGCATAAATACGAGAAAGAAAAGGCCACCTTCGCCTTAACCGACTGTAATGGGAACTAAAGGTTTTTTGGAATCAGCAACGCGCCGACAACATAATTTATTGACTCAGTTTTATGAGGTCTGAAATGAAAAACTCGTTTGTATTTCTTTGACGAATTCGCCATTTTTTTCCCTCCTTTTTGATCGCCTTGCTCGCCTTGATGGAGTGTTGTCACCACTTTCCAACGCTGGCCTTCGACTAACTACGCGGAAATGCTACTTTGCATCAAAGTTTTCGGCCACCTCGTATGCAGCGCAGGAATTAAGCCTGACCCTGACAAAATCGCTACTTCTCTGAACTTTCTTCGTTCCGATTCGGATCAAAGGTTCTTGGAAACGCAGTTTCCTGGGATTCAGAATTATACTTCCGGCACTCAATTGGATATTGCGCCTCTATAGACTCACCTTTACACGCTCTTCTCCCCCTTGACGAGCCCTTCATATAGTCTGCTCCTTTTAGGCGGCCTTTTAAGCTCTAAAGCGCGCTCTTACTTCGGATCCAGTACTCTGACAATGTTCTGACTGTTTAGCTCACCGAAGCCAGCGGGAATGAAATTGACGCTGTTCGCTTGCAGCGCCAAGACTGCTCTACCGAAAAATTTGTTGTATACGCAAGTTGTGCGCTGCGTCCCGCGAAACAGAACTACACTATCATGGAGGAAGAATGTATCGCCTATATCTGAGGAGTTCAAAACTTTCATCCCTACCTGTAAGGCCATCACTTTACGTTATTCAATGACCAACATGGCCCAGCTGGTTGTCTCCTTTGATGAAATTCTAGCCGTCTTGGCCGCTTAATTCTCCGCGTTCAAGAGTACGACTTCACACTCAAAAATCGAGTAAGCAGCACAAGGACGCCGACGCTCTCTCTCGTTATCCTAGTGATCAAACCTGCTCACCATTGCACCGGAGCCACACCACTCAGATCCTACAGCCATGCAGCCTTTGACTACCGCCTCTATTGCTTTGACGCCAGAAATGGTTTAGGATTTTGCTCACCACCATTGAGCGAGCCCTTACTGTCGAATATAATTCTTCTCCTCAGCGACGCTATTGTTCCTTCGAATACCCACCTCCATCGTCAGTTCAAAAATTTCCAGTTACTGGATGGCACGCTATTTCGACATAAGTACAGCCATCTGGTCCATGCCTGGGTCCTTGTTATTCAGGTTCTATATGAGCGCTAAAATTCTACATACGTCTCATGACCACCACATCGATGACTACCTTGGCTACTAGAAACCCTATGAGCTCATTAAGAGCCGATTCTTTTGGTTTCACCTTTGGTTCTCCGTACTGAAATACGTCGCCTCTTGTATTTCTTGCCAACGACGCAGACGGTCTACGCCTCCTCCTTCTGGTCTCCTGAAACTCCTTCCGTGTCCTTTCACGCCTTTCGAAATCGTCGGCATTGACTTGTATGGACCCCAGCCCTTGACTTATGAGGGCAACCCCTGTGTAGTTACAGCCGTCGACTGCCTCACCATTTACGCTGTAACTGCTGGTTTTCGTTCCGGCTCCGCTTTCGAAATCACCAGTTTATTTATCCACTCCTCGCTTTTCCCCCACGGCGCCCCCCGTATCCTCTTTGGCAACCGGGGCAAATCTTTTTCTCTCCTCCGTGCTCGCAGGAGTGCTTCATGTCTCGGAAACAGTCTCAAAAACAACGTCCGCCTACGATCTCCAGACCAAAGGTCTTTAAGAACGCTTTCATCGCACGCTTTCTCATATGCTGCCGACCTACATTCACTCTCATCACACCAACTGGAACTGTTTGCGCCATGTCACATTTGCTTATAGCGCGGCCTTTCAACGAACCGCCAGCTGCTCTCCGTTTTTTCTTGTTTATGGCCGCACTCCTACCTCGCTTTGAAAGCAACTTTCTTTTCACTTCTCACGCATTCTGCAGGACCCTCCCATGAACTTCACTTCCCATGAAGTTCAGTTCCCTTATCGCCCATTTCCGTGAGCTTGTGCGCCTAACACCGAAGCCAGTCAAGCCTCGAGAAAAAGCAGCTATGACTCGACCCTCAACCCAACGCCGTGTGCATTTCTGTCCTGGCGACGAAGTTCTACTATGGACATCCACATTGATCCCCGGCGTGCGTCAAAAATGTTCAGCAGCCTTAGTTTCCCATATAAGGACTTGGGACAATCATCCCCTCTGGACTATCGGATCACCCCTGCCTCTTCTGTTCGTTACCGTCGCTGTTGCGGCACAAAGGTAGCGCACGTGTGCCATTTGAAATGTTTTACCTGACGCCCTTCGCCCCTGAGTGTCGACTAGGATGGTCGCTTTGTTTCAGGAGGGAAACGTGTAAGCACTGTGAGAACATCACCTTCATCGTTAAACAATCATCATCATCAAGGGTAACCTACTTATGAAGGTTTCAAGTATCCAATAAAGAACACTATAGGTACTAGATCAGGTGTTGCAGCTTAAGGTCTCAGCGCTGGCATTACGCAACGTCGCTGCTATTTATCGGTACCAAACGGAGTCCTCATCGCCGTCCTTTGGCGATGACTGATTTATGCGGGTCTCTGCGAACTCCATCCTTGCTTGTTATGTGATCAAAAAGCAGCTGATCATCGCATACGAAGGCCACTTATCGGGTTTCGAGGTTAGTCCTGACGACTCGACTGTCTGTAGCACCACCCAAAGCACCTGCAAGTGGTCTGTAAAAGCTCGTGGCGAATAAAACAATATCGTCTAAGTACATTCGACAAATTCTCCACTTCCGGCCTGCCAGTACCATAGCCATTACTCGCCGAAACTTTCGGGTGCTGAATAGCGTCCAAATGGCGTCGACTTGGACTCAACGAGCTCATCCGCCGTGGTGAATGCAGCCTTCTCGCGATCAATTTCATCGACCTGAATTTGCCTGCAGCAGCTACTGAGGTTTATTCATTAGAAGTATTTGACTTTACATAGCCAATTCAATGTGTAATCAATGCGGGAGACACAAGATATTATGCTTCGTTATGCTGTTCAAGCAGCTGTAGTCTACGCAGGACCACAATGTGCCCCCTTTTAACGACACAGCGTTAAAGGGCATGTTACGCAAAAAAATCTGGCGTCGGCGTAAAATCGAAAAATCATGTGCATGGAGCTGATAGCTGATAGCGGACAGCTGACATGGCCGCACACTGATTAGACGTAGGGTTGGCTGGCGTTACGTTTAGCAGGAGCTGCAAACTAGGGCCTCTCCATTCATATGGGAGGGTGATAACAGAATCCGGCTGCCAGTACGTTGCCTCTAGGTCACGCAGGCACGTTTATACCGCTTGGTTAGAGCGGGGCTTTATGTGTGAGCTGGCAGCTACGCTATCGCGTCATACTCTTAAAGGCGGAATTTAAGTTAACCCCATAATTTCTTTTTTAAATGCCACTAGCGGCAAATCGTGTTGGCAAGTATCTGGGGCAAATATCATTAGTCTTGTTTTCTTGATACTGGGGAATACTGCGCTACTTGATAGACAGAGACAAGTGGAAGACGACACACGAATGAAGCGCAAACTTACAACTATTTATTTTTATCGACAAAACACGTACATATATACATATAGCATTCTTGTCAAATCACAAACACATCATTCATGCGTGTGATCACGCACGTTATCACTTCGACCACAACTCCGCATCTGCACAGCTATCATATCTAGTTCCTCTTTTGTGAGAGCCACAGATGATGTACTAACGCACGTATCATTTTCTGCTGACTCAATTAAGAAGGCTTCTACGATTTCTCTTTCAATTCTTTCATTTTGTTTGCCTACAATTTCAGTCCTGTGGAATATGTGGAATAATGGTTTGCAGCCAGTTTCGAATCGCAAGCAATGTTGCGCAAGATTTCCAGGGTGGCTGATTTTCCTACAGTCATTATGATGTTCCAGGAGCCTCTTATTAACACATCTTCCCGTTTGTCCGATGTATTGTTTTCAGCACGAAATCGGGATCTTGTAAATGATTTCATCCTGACAAGGTATGAACCTTTTTTGATGTGCAATATCACATTCCTTCCTCTTGCCACGCTTGTCATGCTCATTTACTGCGTTACAGAGGCTTATCAACTTTTTTGGCACCCTAAATATCACCTTCACATTATGTTTGTTTACTACCTTCTTTAATCCATGTGACACTTTGTGTATATACGGAATTACAACACATCGCTCTCTGTTGCCCTCTTCTCTCTGCACCTGCGTATTCTTCGTTATGTTTTTCAGCAGCTTTTCTGCCACAGACGAAATGACACTATCTGGAAAACCACTGACTTTCAGCCGGGTTATTTGCATGCCGATGCTTTCTGTCATTTTGTGATCGCAGGACTTCTTAATGCTCTGCAACATGCACGAGTGGGCAACGCTCCTTTTAACAAGCTTGGACTGGCTCGAATCGAATCTCATGAGGCTTTTTTCGTTTTTGGTATGATACCACCAGCATGTGTGCATGGGGGTCTCCTGTATTTGTAGATCGAGGAACCTTATCATCCCTTTATCAGGTAATTGGTAGGTAAAGTCAAGCCCATTGAACTTGCCCTTGAAAAGCGCGACCATCATATCCGCGTCGACCGTACTAGATCTTTCTGTACTGAAACAAAGCACAAAATCATCTACGTATCGAAAGCATGCTACAACATCCCTGCTACCCAGTTCAGGTTTTAGGCTGCGGTCTCCCTTTGCCATGTATAGGTTCGAAGGGACAGGAGCCAGGCACGACCCGATACAAATGCCTCCTCGCTGTGCGTATATTTTCCCTTCGTACAGCACATACAGGGATCTCAGATACACCCACAGTAGTTCAAGGAAGCCGCTGACGCTCGTCCCACACTCGTTCTGAAACTTCGTAGGTCCATAGCTGTCAATACATTCTTCAACTGCTGATATCGCGCCGTCTTGAGGAATTGAATAGAACATGTCTTTCACGTCTACTGACATGCACGTCACAGGTTGGTCTTTCCCCAGAAAGCTGATGACTTCTTCGGAGCCTTGCACCATGTATGGGTCATCACAAGTCAACTTAGACAGTTGCCCCTGCAGGTATCTAGCCACATGACTTTGCCACGTATTCCTGTCTTCCACAATCATCCTGAAAGGGTTTCCTTCTTTGTGCGTCTTAACGAAAAAGAATGGCCGCAGTATGAGCTCCTTACTTCCTTTCACATTTCCCGAAAGCTTTTCCAACCCTATTCGGGCACTGGTTTTTGCTGCTTGCAGTCTCATTTTCTTCAAGCCTTTTTCATTCACTCCCGGTTCATCGAAATTCTTTCGAATGGCTTCAATGGCTTTTCTTTCGTGGTCTTCCCGTTTCATTACTACAAAACGCCCAGTCTTGTCTGAAATGTTTAGCGTAAGTGCGCGGTCTATCATGAAGTTTGAGGTTGTCTTGATTGCGTAGTCGTTCTTTTTTGTTTTGGGTAGATTTCTCACGCAGTTAACGCCTTCCGAAGCACAGGCAGATTTTATCTATCTGGAAAGCCAGTGGTTTTCCAGATAGTGTCATTTCGTCTGTGGCAGAAAAGCTGCTGAAAAACATAACGAAGAATACGCAGGTGCAGAGAAAAGAGGGCAACAGAGAGCGATGTGTTGTAATTCCGTATATACACAAAGTGTCACATGGATTAAAGAAGGTAGTAAACGAACATAACGTGAAGGTGATATTTAGGGTGCCAAAAAAGTTGATAAGCCTCTGTAACGCAGTAAATGAGCATGACAAGCGTGGCAAGAGGAAGGAATGTGATATTGCACATCAAAAAAGGTTCATACCTTGTCAGGATGAAATCATTTACAAGATCCCGATTTCGTGCGGAAAACAATACATCGGACAAACGGGAAGATGTGTTAATAAGAGGCTCCTGGAACATCATAATGACTGTGGGAAAATCAGCCACCCTGGAAATCTTGCGCAACATTGCTTGCGATGCGAAACTGGCTGCAAACCATTATTCCACAGGACTGAAATTGTAGGCCAACAAAATGAAAGAATTGAAAGAGAAATCGTAGAAGCCTTCTTAATTGAGTCAACAGAAAAAGATACGTGCGTTAGTACATCATCTGTGGCTCTCACAAAAGAGAAGCTAGATATGATAGCTGTGCAGATGCGGAGTTGTGGTCGAAGTGATAACGTGCGTGATCACACGCATGAATGATGTGTTTGTGATTTGACAAGAATGCTATATGTATATATGTACGTGTTTTGTCGATAAAAATAAATAGTTGTAAGTTTGCGCTTCATTCGTGTGTCGTCTTCCACTTGTCTCTGTCTATCAAGTAGCGCAGTATTCCCCAGTATGATAAACCATCTGGCCCCCGTGTTTGCATTGTTTTCTTGATAGTTCCTTCCAACCATCTTTGTACGTTAATTGTTTTCTCCATGTCAATAGCTACCGTAAAGGTGGCAGGTAGTAACTCTCTTTTCTTCATTTTGAGGGTTTCACGCGTGGCCTGAGAAATGGAAATCAGCTTTTCTGTATGAAAAATTATTGTTTTGAAATACTCTGCTACGTTCGGACACGCATTGATTTGGTCGAGGCGCCTTCGATTCCCTTACTGGAAATGTACGTGTTTGATAAACCATAATAGACTGGCCCTTCATGGTAGTTTATTATTACCGTTACCCTGACTACACCCAAAGGCCTCTTTCATATCTATTCAGTTACCTCGGATGTATGCCAGCTGCGGACACATTATTCCCACTAAACTTACTAACCACATACACCCACCTGCCCCGCCGCCGTGGCACAGTTGGAGGGGCGCTCGATTTCTGAAACCAAAGACGCGGGTTCATTCCATGGCCGCGGTGGCCGCTTTTCGATGGAGGCAAAAAGCAAGGCGCTCGTCTGAGGTGCGATGTCCGTGCACGTTTAATAAACCAAGGGGGTGGAAGTTTCCGATGCACTCCCCTACGGCGTCTCTCATAGCCTGAGTCGCTTTGGAACGTTAAACCCCATAAACCAACCAACATCTGCACAATTATAACTTTCTGCCTACCCGTGCTACGCTTGCCTTCTCTTTGATTTCATTATATTACCGTTAGTGACTGTCAGTTGTCTTCCCCTCTCAATACGTGCCACGCTCGTGCCTATTACTTCTTTGTATCTGCTAGAATATGATTAACTGATGTTCGTTCCCTGAACTAGCTGTCCTGCTCTTTTCCGGTTTCTTAGCGTTGCACCTATTATTTTCCTTTCCTTGCTTGCTTGACTGAGACGTGTGTTAGGCGTAGACGAAAGGGCATATTTGGCAGGAGCAGAGGAGGTAGAAGTTGTTGTTCTCCTCTGATTTGGTGGCATAGGTTCGTTCTTGGTACTCTCACTCAGTCGCTGCAGTAGTTCTCTGCTTTTCTGCATTATGTGCTTCTGTGTAGCAAATGTTACAATATCGTCCTCCTTTTAAATAAACCATCTTCGTTGAGCCATCGCTGAGGACGTACGAAGCTAATGGGCTACATTCCTTCCCACTTCGAACGGTCGGTTTTGCTTTTCTTTTTCTTTTCCTACCACAACCAGCACCAAGTTAACTGATATAACATTTAGTGTGGACTACAAGACTATGTAACTATGTTGACTCCAACTATCGAGAAATTATAAAATGTGAGTGGCTTATTTCTGGGCTTCCTTTGAGCAACGCGCATCAGGCGCAACGTGCGTTTTCGTTTAGTCCTATACCTTTCGCGCACTCGTGCAGCCGCGCTAGCCCATCCCCTCTGCCGCATGCGGCTGCATTCTAGCGGCAGCTGGATGAAGGGAACTGCGCGAACACGGTAAGGGGCCAGAGGCTAATATGGCGTGAAAAATTGCCGTTTTTCGGTCGATCAATCATTCACACAGAGGCGAGCATTGATGAACAACTAGGAACCAGTCAACGGAAACTCTTCCACCCACTGGGCTCAAAATATATACAGAGAGAAAAGAGCGCAAGCTCTGATGAAACGCGACCAGACTGTGAGCAAGGAATAAAAAAAAAAAACACTTACCGCTTTGATTTCATCCCACCATACACGGCGCGCAAAGATAAAGAATACAAAGACTTTGTTTGAGCCCAGGGGTGATTATCGCTTCTTCTTTCTCCATTCATTTGGAGCGAGGCAGAGTGCTGTCTTATAAGTTTGTGCTCTAATGAAGTGGAGGCGACTGAATCCTCTTTCTGCTAGAATGTAGTTTTCCGGACACTCCATTCCCTGACTAATAACGCGGCAGGAACCTTGCGAAAGTATTACTCAGGCGCATTTGCGGCCATTCGCTTCGCTTTCCCCTTCGTTCTTCTGCATTCGCCCAGATTTCAAAATGCTGCTGAACGAGTGCACCGATGATAAATAAAGGGTCATTAAACGTACGTCCTAAGGTTCTTTCCTTTATCTACAGCCAAAGCAGCATGTACTCAAGCTATCAGGAAATCTTCCTCATCACCACAGATTTTAATTTAAGTGGTTATTCATCAACGCTAAAAACATTCGCTGTTTAAAGATCTCTAGAGAAGGCTACGTTGTGTGCGCCTTTCCTGTCAAACCGAGCTTCGCAGATAATTTAGCTTGAAGCCTGTAATGCGACTAGCTATTGCCTATACGTCACGAAGTGCGTTCGTATTTTCTTCGTATATAGAAGCTTGCTAGGCTAAGAACCACCAAGCCTGGTTATTAAATGTGAACGAGTCATTAGGCACATTCCGCTTGAATGAGCCCCATGCGTTTTTCCTTTAGGAGCCAACGAAATAACCACCACTCTGCAAGAGATTACACCTAAATGCACTTGGGGTCATGTAATCGCGATTGGCTTCAAGTTCGGAAAACAGCCCATTCGGACGCAAAGCCTGACGAGGTCAGAACAAGAGGCGCCGCCCCGTCGGCTTCGGAGTCACCGGCTTCGTGACGAGTTCTCAATAGCTTCCGTAACGGAAACAATGTTGAGCATAAATAAGAAGCGCCACAAGCTTTTGTTTCGCGCGTGCTTCAATCCTTGAAACCACTGCAAACCTTAAGTATATCTAACCCGTGCCTTCAGCCACCACCAAAAGGTTTACCCGCAAGTCGATGACCCGGAGCACTGGTCTCTACACTCATCATCCACAGTTTATTTTGCGTCATAGAAACTGCGTCGGTTTATTGTTTTTTTTTTTTTTTTTTGTTTTTTTTTTGCAATGTCCTCGAAGACGCATTCTGTCGTGCAAGGCAGCCCGCCACTGGTAGCGTACATTGCAGAAAAAACAGCCTGGCTTTGAAGAACCGCAAGGAAAGTTGGCGAATAAAATATCACAGAAACTGATAGATGACCCAAACAGAAACTTTTCAAGGCCGTTTTAAAAATCAAATCCGCGGCTTTCGTTTCTGTAAACCATTGATTACAAGCTTTGCGAGATTTAGATGTTGCGCATCCACCTCGTCAGTGCAATTTTTTTATGTATTTCGGCAATAACATTAATATCATTGGTCGTTATCTTTCTGATTAGTTTTCTTTTTTTACTTTATTTGATTTGTAATTTTTCAAATTATACGTTCTTATACACATTGAAAAACTGCCATCAAATATAGAGATTCGTAGAGATATATTTTGTTTGTTCTTCGTTTACATTTACGATAGCGTGAACGAGACAAAAACGCTTACTATAGTCACTTTCACTGTCTTCACATGACCAAGCCGTTTTTCTCAACTTTCCTATTCAGCATGCACGGGTCTGGGGAGAAGCAACCAAAGATCTGTCTAAAACTGCCGTGACACCTAGCGCGAAAAATCTATGGGTGGTTTTCTTTTTAAGAGAAACACTCTCAAAATATTGTTTCTTTTTTTATGGAATAACCCTTTGCTTGTATGTCCTTTTTTCAGACTGTCTTCCCAAAATACGCAGGAACTGCTCTCAGCCGTGTTTAGCAGTCACTGTATAAATACATAACAAGTGAAGGAAGCTGCGCTTGATGTTTAAAATTATCCGAGGACAAACTACTCAAACTACTCTTATACTTTTTTTTTACATTTCAGCTGCCTTTAGGAAATAAGTACGGATACCGCCGTGGTCAGCGAGACGGATTGTTATGAGCTGATAAAGAAGTAAACAACTGCGTCCCCGTCCACAAGATCTGCCTTCGTACATATGCTCAACGAAAACCGAAGAGGTGAACAGGAACCGAGCACAAAGTGTCTTTGCGCCCCCGCCCCTCTTCTAGTCTCCCTGCACACGCTTCTGGTATTCTTATTCCTTTATATGCACATTTCAGCCTCATTGGATATGCACAGCTTCGGGCCACAAAGTGACGCCCTGACGACAGATTGATCATGCACGCGCCTTCTTCTCTTAAAGATAACGGGCCGCGTGTACGTAGTGCGCGCGCGGTACCAGGCGTCCGAACCGAGCTCCTCAGCGTTGTGCAAGAGCTTCGCCATGAAAAATCTCATATTTCGGCGCAGCAAAAAGAAAAAAAAAAAAAAAAAGAAAAGAAACGAGAGAAGAAACGAGAGAAGCCAGGAGGACATCTTTCGAAATTGTTGGCTCTGTCCCACAGAACGTGCGAGATAATGCGTACGAAAAAAAAAAAGCGCCAGTTACTTTTCAACTTTGCACGTGCTTTAACTTAAAATTAGGTATTGGGTTTAGGGACGTGCAAGACACCTTTCCTAGTTTTATCTCCTCGATCGATTTTTGGGGGAAGTTTCGGCTACATCGTTTGATACTCTGCGCGATATTTAGGGCTTAAGTTTTTTAATAAAAAAGAAATTGAAACTTTATTCCTTCGCTGAAAAAGCTTGACAGAACTTCATCTTGCATTTTTTTTTTCTTTACAAATATCCTACTTCTGCTAACTTGTTATTGCTATATTACATAGTAGCAACTTTCAAATATACACTGTTAGTTTTACTGGCACTGAAACCGTAGATGTAGCTTTCTTTCAGAGAATCAGGGGCCGAGCATTCAAATTGTCTTTACATAAAGAGGGTCTGTGACCGGCCGGCATCGCACATGACTTTAACCATCGCGTCCAAGTGCAGTTGAGATAGCCAATGCGCAAGGCCGTGAGGCGTAATTCCGTTATCTCAACTCTAGGGCCCTCTGGGCAGCGTCACCTGACGACAAATGGCGGAAATATTTTCAGAACGAATAAGAGCGCATTTAAAGACCGCCATTCCCGTCGCTTCTGTATCGCAATTTCCAGAGGCTGTGTAATTGCGCATGATGGAAGGACATTGTGAATATGTTGTTTCTGCAAAAAATCACTTCTGTAAGATAATTGTCCATTTAAGAGAATTATATACACAGGCTGACTTTGACCCGGAGTGGCACTCACTCTTAGTGATGTGCTCTACATTGCCTCTTGTTTCCAGTTTTTTTGATGTAGTGTATCCTACTGCGCATCGTATTGGTTTGATGCTCTTTTCGTATTCATTTGTATATAGTCCATGTGCATAGGGCATTGTTTCAGTGTAATAAATATCATGCTGAAAAAAAAAAATAAGCTTATGTGGCACATTGGATTAACACTACCCATGTCAGCGCTGAAAAACCTATTCGACTCCTCTGATGCAATTTTTTTTTTCTGATTTTTTTTTTTAAATTCACAGCATTCCAATAAATTACTAACATATTTGCTGAGAGTGTGTTTCCCTTCAGGTTGCATTATGTTATGGTTTTGATTCTTAATAGCCTCAAAGCCAGCCGTGAACAGAGCCAGGGGGTGACGTTGGGCAACAGTTACACTATGCAATTACCTTCCCCGTGATCATTTCCTGCCTTCAGAGAGTGTATGTTACCTTTAGGATGTGTTCAGATACACCTCTCAGCAGCAATCGTCGTTTAACTCGCTGAGAGACAACCAGTGAGGAGGAAGAATTTGTGGGACCCTACCGTTGAGAGAACGGAATTGCGCGGCTGTGAGAGACCGCTTTAGTTGGTGAACAGTTCTGAGAAACAGGCTGACGTAGGCAGCTCCAGCTCCAACGCACGTAAAATGGTGCGCAGTAATTCTACAAGGTCGTTTTGACGTCATATACAGGGTGCTTCACCTACGTGCCTTCGGCACACCATTGCCATTGGCGTTGGACATCAGAATACACTAGTTAAGACGACTTAATTAGCAGGCTGGTTTACTGGTACTGTGCTGTCAACCTTTAAGGTTACATTACGGAGCTTCATTTATTAGTAGGTATGAAAAACCACAGCAAGTAGTACTACTAGTACTGAATACTTAACAGTTAGATATCACCATCAGGCGCTTTATTTATTGGGAGTCTTGAAGGCAAAAGAAGGTGACATATTTTTGACACTGCCATTCTTGTCCCCGCTGTTGTCACGAGGCCGCACTCGTCCAAATCGAGCGGTAGGCTCGCCTACGAGCCTACACGTCGCGCAGCGGCGCACCTGCGTTTCATAAATCAGGTGCAACGCAGCGAAAGCTACGCACGTAGTCTGCAAGAAAAGCGAAGGCGTCTTACCTTGCACTTGTTTCGTGGCATCGCTCTGGAGCTACCGGGAACGCCTGGGACGTAGGTTCGAATCTGCCGGGAGCATTTTTTTTTTTTTAGCATTTGTATTTGGCATGACAAGGGACTTCGAGTACGTAGGTTCAAATCCACCTCACGATTTTTTTAAGTATTTAGTACTTGGCCCCAATTTCAATCTTTTTTTTTTTTTTCAGAACAGCTTCAATATTGGGCCAACACGATACATTGTACAAAATGGTATTTCCTTCAAGATTCAGGTCATCTGTAATTTTCGTTTTGCTCTAACCGAGGGCATTACTTGTTCCTCTGCTTTTTTCGCAATACAGGTCATGATTCCGTGCGTCCAGCAGAGCAGCGGATCGAGTTTTTAAGACGGTATAGAATTGCAGACACTCCTTTGTGGAGTGTCTGCACTTCACCGCAATGCACTTCGTGCTAGCGGTGGATGCGGTTTTTTTTTTTTTGTTTTGTTTTTTTTTTTTTTTTTTTTACAATCCTCATTCTCAGACCATACTGAGGTCATAATTTTAAGAAGACAATTTTTTTCGACTTTTCTTTTTGTCAAAAAATAGATGTCCTGCTTCTTGCCATAAAAAAAGAGCTTTATCGCCCACGGGTACCGCCGACGCCATGCAGTGAGATCAGTGCACTCGATCAGAGCAAAATTCCGTTTCGTTCTCTCGAATGCGAAGCCCATGTCCTTCACCAACCTCCACAAGGTGGTGTTCTTGAAGTTCGGCAGGTCGTCGTCTTCCTTTCAAACACTGTCCAGCATGGGTAACTCCCTCTTGGTGTACACACAACGTACCTTTAGCCGAATGTCATGCACCGTGAAACTGTAACACTTTTACGTTCGTGAACATGAGATCTTTACTTTTCCACGCCTTTTCTTCGGAGGCTTCAATAGACCGCACAGACCGAGCTCCGCCTTATATTTAGCGATGGTACGCGGAGACGCTTCCGTATCCTCGCTCCCGCAGAATATTTCGACTACCTGAGGTTCTTTAATGTGCACTGACATCCCATAGCACATGGAAACCTTGCTGTTAGCTTCCTTTAAAAAATGCCGTGGCCGGGATTCAATCCCGCATCCTTGGGCACAGCAGGCGATCGTCCTAACCACGCCACCAACGCGGCGGGGCCTTATTAAATGCTAGTTACTCGGACTGCTAGTTAGCACGCCTTAGCTGTATTCTGTTGCGCAGTACCGCTGCCAAGACTGTCTGAAGAAAGCGGTCTTCTCATCCAAAATTAAATTTTTGTTAGATTCTATTCAATGCCTTTCAGTAACCTTTCATGAGCTACGCTTTTTTCTTTTCTTTTTTTTTTTTTTTTTGAAGGAGGAGGGGGGGGGGGGGTCGGGGGTGTATTCCCATCTGGACATGCCAGCAGTATAAACCTTCAACGCCGGTTTTTCTAGATAACTAAAGCTTACAAACGCACTGAGCAAGACTGCTATTGAGTTTGCTTGCGTAGACGCAGAACATAATTGAAATGGAAACGCAAACGTCTTTTCTTAATTTTTACAATACTATCAGTCCTATTCAGAACTAAGATAGGAGTGGTTTGGTTTCATCAAAGTACACATTTAATAGTAAACTAAGAATTGCACATAAAATACAGTCATCACCAAAACAAACAAACAAAAAAAAACAATTCATTAACAGCATATCTACAAGAGCTAATCTAGCGATTTATATAACAGAGAGGAGAATTTCTCACGGCTCTTTGCGCATACGATATTGCTGGACAGTTTATTCCAATCTAGGGCTGTTTGGACGAAAAAGGAATATTTTAAGGAATATTTTGAAGATCTTTGTTCTTCTACATGTTTTGGTATTCTTACAGCGCGTTATTCGGGAAATTGGCTCCTTTATGTACTGTTGTTGTCAATCATGACTAGATTATTTGTGATCGAATAGAAAAGAATTAAACGCTTCTCCTTTCGCCTTATCTGAAGGGTGGGCAAATTTGCTTTATCATATAGCAAAGAAGCTCAATCTTGTTTTCGATAAACAGAGAAAATAAATCGCAGTGCACGTCTCTGTACCAGCTCTGAATTTGATATTAAATGCTGAACGCGAGGATCCCAGACTTCGCAGGCGTATTCCAACATTTTACGCACCAACATCTTGTAAGCGATTAGCTTTATCTCAGTCGAAGAAAATTTAGGTGTTCATTTTATGTATCCTAACTTTTTATTGGCGTTACTGATTACATTTAAAATGTGCGATTTCCAGCTCATGTTTGAAGAAATAATTACTCCTTGATACTTTTACTCTGTTATTCGGTTAAGTATGCTTCCTTGTAGTGTGTAGTTAAAGATCAGTGGCTGGCGTTTGTGTGATATTGTCATGCAGACAAATTTCTCGGTGTTTATCGACATTTGACATCTGTCACACCAGTCTTCGACAAGTAGTTGTTAAGCCTCAACTCATCTTCATTGGATCTAACAGCGATGTAAACTATGCAGTCATCTGCGGATAGTTTTAGTTTTATTCCCGGTTCTCTGACAAGATCATTAATGTAAATCAAGAAGAGTAACGGACCAAGCACGGAACCCTGTGGCACTCCAGATCTCACATGTAATATGCTTGACTTATATCCTTGAATACTTACAAACTGGCGGCGGTTAGTAATGAACGATTCAATCCACTTAGCAATTGGAGATTTCTACAACATTGATTTTAGTTTGATTAGTAATTTCCTGTGGTTAACCAAGTGACAAAATAGTTAATACGAAATAGTTGTTATGAAATAGTTAACGTTGAAAGTTGTTTGCATATTTTCGACCTTTCCTGACAGATCACAATGGCATATAGCATTGTTTTATTTCTGAGCCGCTTGACAAGACGGGAAAACACAAAACGGTTAAACTAAGAACGTGTGTGAATTATCAGCCCTTTATCCAAGTAATTACGCACGCTTTGTGTGCCATACAGCTTAATTACCGAAGCAAAATGAATCGGAGAGGCCAAGGGCCATCGCGTGCCATGGCCACCGATGTTGCGCGGCCCTAATCGCGAGAGCTTACCGCACGTTTAATTCTATTCAGCCCTCGTTCATTAATCACGCCTACATTCGCTTCACCTTCTCCCCCGCTGCGCTTCTACGCGACTCCACCTGCGAAGCGTTGGCACATTAATCATCCTCATTGACGTAGACTGTAACTTTTCCAGGCTGTCGCAATTAATCCTGCGCACGTGAACAAGCGCATTCTCAGTATTTTGCTGTTGTGATTTGCGTGTAACTGAAGTGCAACGCGATTCGTGGTCTCGTGTTCAAAAAGGGCACTCGCCACTCTCCATTCTAATTATTCCAGGGTTCATTTGCACTTAGCTTTGCATAGGTTTCTATTTCCTTTACTTTCTTTTTAATTTCTCTCTACTGTAAATGGACAGCGAAAAGGATAGTCAGCACAATGTCGAGAGTTTTTTCTTACACTAATTCCCACAGACACAGCAGTCATAAGTATGCGACTATCGCTATTCACTTCCACCGTTGTTTTCACTTATTCTTTTCTTTTGCGTGTGTGTGTGCTCGACGCAGACTTCCTGACATTTTTTTTTTCTTTTCAAAGTTACCATTCCTTTTCGGATATCTAATGGCCGATAAAGAAGAGATGAAAATTGATTTTACAATTTTCGCTGTGAATTTCAGCTTCTGATCACTTGTACGGGTCAGTTTTTTTCCTACAGTGAGAGGCATTCTACGTCATCTGGCCGTTTTGCATGCCTTGGACAGCTTGGTAGCTTAGGGCGAGGAGTTTGTGACCGTTGTTACTCTTTCAGCAATAAAGCGAGAACAAAACAGTCAACCTTTATAGATACGCCGGTCGTATTCCAATCTCATTATCTTCATTTTATATAGTTTTGTGCAATCCCTCGACTCTACGCCGTACTCATGGGCTTACTGACTTCACTTCGATTGGCTAGTGCTTTCAGCGTATTTTTCTTCTTTAGCTGAACGCGCGAGGTCGTTGTCTCGGAACACGAGAAATACGAGTGTGACACGTGGTCCCTTTTTGGCTGCTGCGAGACGCCTTCACCCAAAAGAAAGAATAAAAAAAAAACTGTCCAAATTAGGTCTATACCCACCGCTGACGCTTGACGCAGTCCACACAGCCGTAGAGTACGGGCCGAATCGGCGCTAAGGGATAGCCGGGAGAAGGGACGGAGTCATTACCCGAGCGACGGCCGCATTAGTAGGAGGCGGCGCCTTGACGGCGGCGATAGGTGCACGCTCAACACGTGTAGAAAGCAGTCAGAGGGAAGGAACGGGTGAACAAACGAACGAGCAAACGAAGTAAACGAGCGGGAAGGACAAGAGGGCGTGGTGCGCACACCTTGGTGCCTCACTTGTAGCCCTGCAGGCAGCCATAATGGCTGAGCCGTACGCTGTAGGCCTGGCTACTGTTGCACACTACGCGGCGACCAAAAGGGAGTTGAAGATGGAGGCAGGCTTCACTTCGTCTTTTGCACTTCACTTCGCGAATTAGGATGGAAAAGAACGAATGGAAAGTATACAAGGACCAGCACCAATGGGAGTAGAAAGAAATGAGATAAAAAAAACTGCGTGTAATCCGCGCACATCGAGCACCTCATGAATGGAGTAGAAAGCAAACCCCGGTGTCTACCTGCGGCCGCTTAGCTGGGGCACGCGGCGGTGTTCCTTCGACTGCGCCAGGCGGCTGGATATATAGAGCGCACATCGAGAGAGGGGCGGGACGCTGCCTTCGCCACATCACGGCGCGCACTTCGCCCTTTCTGCTAATGCTTGGCGCCAGAAATGCTTGCTGAAGTCGAAGTTTGCCGGTTTGGCTTCAAGAAAAAGGGGGAAATGACGCTGAAAATTGTAATGAACGCAAATATATGTGCGTACCTCAGGAGAGCTGTCAGTGTTGTGGTCATGTTTATTTTTGTGTGCTATTCTAGACCCATCCGTACAAAGTCTTCCATGTTTATGCTCATTGTGGAACTTTGCAACATTACTTTGACAGCGCACCTCAGCGTGGATCTTGTGTCCGGCAGTTGTGCACTTATAAAGAACGAGTCATGTTTTGTTTTGTTTTTCATTCCAATGATATTTATTTATTTACAAATACAATCTCGTGCACTACCGCATAGCCTCTAGTATTATTGCTGTATTCATATAGATTTAATACATCCATCGCATCGTCAAGTGAGTTTCTTTCACGAAATTACCATCCAAGGTAATTATTACATTCAGTTTTTTTTTTTTTTCAGTAGGCTGCTCTGCCCGTAAACTGTTGCGCCAATGCTGCAAAAAGAACGGTTTCATTGATCTTAATTGCTACTGTTGAGTGTATGATTATTGCATGCTCATCTCTCTCTGGAGCGATCAAGACGGGACATCTCTATAATTACGGCAAAATATCCTGTAGTGACAGGGCTGTGGGTGTCAGACATACAGTTTCTTTCGCCAACATATGGAATGACGTGGAATGACGAAGAAGCTTTCTCAACATTTACAAACTCGGCTAAAAAACTGTTGTTGGAATTATCAGGATGCTTTTTTGGGCAAGTTGGTAAATACCCATTGTAAATTTAAACAGCGCGAAAAGAAAGACACAGGACAAGATAACAGGAAGCCACAGTACAGGTGCTGACTCACAACTCAGCCTAGCCTTTACTGCAAGGCCCAGATAAAAGCAGATATGGCGAAAACAAAGCAATCACGTGAAATAATCCCTGGGTTCCCTTGATACACAAAAAGCATATTTTATTTCAAGGGACTAAGTATGTCAGCAAGACTTCTCTTGCTCTTTCAAGCAAAGAGATTTCTTTGTTGAGTGACTTTTTGTGTACCAAGTGAGTTGTGAGCCAGCGCTTGTACTGTGGCTTCGTTTTATCTTGTCCTGTGTCTTCCTGTTCGCACTGTTTAAATTTACAATGGAATTATCAGGCCGCCACCTGTCTGCTGCCGTTAGAGTTGCGTTGTTGATAAGGCAGATGTGTTTGGCTGATGTAAAAGAGGTCAACAGTTTTTAGTGGTTTAAACTAGTGGGTCGCTCGGAAAAAAATTTTAATATTACGTGTCTAATTCACAGAACATTTCGCTTCAGGCAGACTGATTCAGGTGCCACAGCTTCGGAACAGGAGCCGAAGCCCAAGAAACAAACAACTAGACGATGCTGCTGATGGACTTGCAATTTTACATGTCTTGTTTTCTTTATAGCCTTCAGCCGGGTTTACCGAATGACCTTTGCTGCCAGAAATTCCTATGTACTCATTGCTATAGGCGGCGTCAAAAATTACGGCTACGCCGCTGGTGGCGTAGTTAAGTGCATTCGAGAGCGGAGCCCGCCGCGTCGTGTGCTGGGCTTAAATTGTGCTGCTAGCAGTCGGGGCGTCATGAATTCGTTTCCCCACGGCGTTTTCATCATCGCATAAGCAGCATCCGCTGCCAATGCAGTGTGACACAAACTACGAGGCGCCTCCACCAATAGTTATTCCTTGGGTAATTGTTCGAAAGCTACAAAAAACGCGCTCGAAATGGTATTTACCCATCCCAACTCAGCAAGCAATACAAACGAGGGCGTACAGTTTCAGTTCACTTTTTGTTAGCAGGCTGCTTGTTTTTCCTGTCTTATACTTTGATATGAAAGCACTTGAAACAATATCAGTTCGTCATCGTGAATTTTCTGACGACCGCTGTCATTCGCATTTAGTTACAGGAAACAAAATATGTTGTTTGCTGCGTAAACCCGTAATAGTTCATTTATTTTGTCCTGTGCTGCATATTTTTGTGCCGCCTAATTTTTCAAGTCATTTCATAGCTTCTGAGTGCAAAGTAAAGACGGATAAGGGGAGCGTCAGGTACTAGATTTAATTAATGAAACACGACCCTTCAAGCAAATGGTACATGCACTTAGCGGACTATAAGCAGTGATTGTTGAGAACCATATTTATCGCGTTTCACACATTTACGACTGCACACGCTATGAAAACCCTTTATACCTAGTGGCACAGGCAGAGGCATATCATTTTCTATTACTTTTGGGTAGCCTCACCCTAATATATGTCCACGCTGTGAAACGTGTCATCGCCACAATCCGATCCATGGTCACGGCTAATTCGGTGGGTGATGTTTTAAGCATAGAAACACTTAATTAAGCATCGCCTTTAAGAGCAGAACACGACTGCGTTTTCGGGCCCCGTTCGCGTGGCGCACAGTAGGTATACCTTTATTCGGCTTAATTCAACGAGCCTTCATGACCTGTATAGACAACATGTTTGTCTCGCAACACAAAAGTTTTGGTTTCGACTTCTACCCCCACTAAAAGTTGACTCAGTTTTCACTTGCGCTCAATTATTTTCTTTTGGTTACGAAACTTCATTGAGAAATTTAACGTCAATCTGAACATTTCAGCCTGCTCCTCAATATCAATGTAACATCGGGATTTTTCGTTCAAGTCCGACGAGGATGCCGAATTTTCTGCAACACGGGATTCTTAGCTTAGTCTTGTGAGTTTGGCTGATGTAATGATATACCCATAAGGGAGCGGTGCTGGCACGATATAACAGCGGATGGCGAAGAATGCCTCATATATTGGGGTAAGACATGTCCCTATGCGCCCCATATGAAATGAGCTAGCATAGCGAAGCAAGATAAATAAAAAAAGCAAAAACAAGGAATATTTTGTTGAGGTATTTGATTAGCCAATGCAGCTTACCCACACACAAAAAAAGAAAGCGCGGCTAAACATTGCAGCTGGAGATTTAACTTTGTAGCAGCCTCCTGGCGCGCACATGTAGTGGCATTAGTTTCTTCCAGATGACTACATCATCAATGTTTTCTCTTCTACACAAAGGGATTCCTTAATTTTAATCGCCATGCCCCCGTACACAGAAGCAATCAGGAGCTGAAAAAAAAAAAAAAAAAAAACGCTGCGGCGAACATCGGCAATTCTCGCAGCGACGCATGAGCGGCGGCAACTCGCATCCCGGAAGCACTTTCGAAAACGACCGCCAGGCGGCTTTCAGGGGCGCGCACAGGGCGCAATGATCATGATAGCTACTGCTACCACCCCGTTTCAAAGGGGACGCTCCTATATTCCATCCATCCATCCATGCATCCATCCATCCATCCATCCATCCATCCATCCATCCATCCATCCATCCATCCATCCATCCATCCATCCATCCATCCATCCATCCATCCATCCATCCATCCATCCATCCTTTTTCTTTTTGTTTGTTTGTTTGTTTGCGTGACTGCAATATAACAGGTGAAGCTTCATTCTTGGACTACAAATAATAATAATAATAATAATAATAATAATAATAATAATAATAATAATAATAATAATAATAATAATAATAATAATAATAATAATAATAATAATAATAATAATAATAATAATAATAATAATAATAATATCCGTGCGCGTTATGAGCAAGCGTTTGTCATATTGCACAAACAAGCTTCCATGCTGGTGGCACAGGTCCAAGCAGCCATACGAGAGCTCTGCGTGTCTGAGTGGCGCGAGGAACGGTGTGGCTTCATAACTGTGGCCATTGAGAGGTGTGCATAAGTGGCTTTACTTACTGCAACCTTCGATTACTTACCACGCATGGGCGATGAATTCAAAGTTGGGAAACAGTAATCATGGCATGTTTCTTTTCGAAATGAACGAAACACCAGTGTGCGACAGATATATCTGCGTTTACACTAGTATTGCCGGGAACATATGGTACTTGTGAAGCTATAGACCGAAGTATCGGGTGTGAGGATGAGACCACTCACCCGACGAAGATTACGAGCTTCGAGAGCCTCGTAAATATTACCCTGCCAGGATAAAATGAGCATCCTGCGGCTGTGGTCGAGGGCTTTTTGACGAATCATGTACATACCTTGTTTTCCAAGTACTTTCTCGAGCTGTCTAAACGCGCTTCTCTCATAGTACGCAAAATATCTACATTGAAAACGTGGAAAGTCAACCCGCGTGAGATATCAAGCACTCATCTCAATAAGCTTCGGCGCCGCCTTCACGCGCCGTACGAAACAACTGTTCAAATTGCGTCTTTTTGCTCCCTGCCGCGCACACGATCTATTCAGATGCGTCAGCAACTCTGCTTTCCTGGCGCTGTTATCCAGGTACTCGAACAGGGAACAATTAAGTTTGCACAAGGTTGGCCAAATTACTTTTTCGGCGCCGTTCAGTGACAGCCATCCCTTCTATTTTTTTATTCCATTTTTTCTAGCGCCAGTAACTAGCCTGAAGCAATATCTGTCATTCGCCTTGTCGACCGCATTGCTGCGCTCTAGTCTTTCTATTTGTTTCTTGCTCGGGGTGCTCTCGCTACGAAAAAAAAAAAAAAAAAAAGTCCGCAAGAACGGTGCTGCGCATATAAATTTCATTCGGCGCGGAAAATGACCAAGACAGCGGGTAATCCCCTCAACGCTTCCGTTCTCGAGATAAATGATTAGCTTTCGACACCCTCTTTTTATTGAAGCCAGGATGCATATTTGAAGCCGCAAGGGCTCCATAATTATTTATCCTGCGTAAGCAATTACGGGTGGTGTGCCGGCCTAGAATAAGCAATAACTTTTCGAACAAAACCAGGGGTTCTTTGTTAGCAGGTCCGAAGCCCATATGAGCCTCGCTGAGGCAGAGGTCTTAAAATTGGGGTCAAGGAACGGGTGCCTATCGTTTCTTGTAGTGAGCCTCTTGTGTGCTTAGTTAATCTTCGCTCCTTGCATTGCCACAAAAAGAAAGCCCACAAGAACCGATAAGTTCGCCGATACACTTAACGCATATGTGCTGCAAGAAATTATTGCGTTAAGTACTTCGCTACGTGCTGAGTACAACGCTGCAAATAAAATAAAAGAGCACGTACCCACTGCAGCCCAGACAAAACGGAAAAGCAAACAGTTTGTCTTTGGCTAATGTGATCATGAATAACAGTTGATGTTACTGCATCACACCAGTCTCGTACATTCTGATGTCTTTTCTAACTAACGAGACCTACGTTCATTTTATTTTTACTTTCAAAAACGTTGCCAGTTGTTTTACTAGTAAACGGAGCTCATGCGTAAAAAAGAAATAAAGTAATCGCGATTTCGTTCACGGTCCTTGGTTATTAGAAGACGTTATTAGAATGCTGCCATGCGGGTTTTTATGTATTAACTTCTACTATAGCGTTATGGCGCACTGCTCCGAGGAAAAAAAAATACAAAACGAAATGCGACGCGGTGAAGCACTTTGCGACACACGCGGACCGAGCAACTGATATTTTAACATGCAGGCGTTCCCTGACGCTAGTACTCAATTAGAAGCTCTGACGGGCGTCGCGATCTCTACAAAAGTGTTGAGTGTACCTTGAGCAACCCTGCGAAAAGGTTCACGCAGCGAAGAAAAAACAATAGTTTCTGGGTCTGCACAGGAGGCTAAGGTATAAAAAAAAACAATAATTGGCAGAGTGCAGTCTCTCCAATTGGCGGAGCGAAATAAACATTCGAGAGACATTGCAAAACATGCAATCGGGATTATGCTCTCCGTCAAATCATGTCTAAAATTTAAATCTGGATACTTAAAGATTAGCTTTTTTTCCTCTCGTCTGTTTCTCTTCTAGCGCGGCTCATTTCTTCACTTCAGGTTTTACGAGTCACCCGTCATCGCTTCATTAGGTTTTCTGCGCATCTTTCTTTTGCGCTCCTTTATGGTCGTTCCTTCGTCTCTTTTAATTGTTCTGCAGAGCACTAGGACTTCGCATCATATAGGTGCCTGGTGGAGCGCAAATGATCCCTCAGCAGCATCTCCACTGATTAGAATTAAGCTTCGAGCAGAATTTAGAGACTAAACCAAGGCTTTTAGGACTGACGAAGTAGAACATTTTATTAGCTCCCTTATTTTTGCCCATTTAAATCGATCAATAACAAAAAAAAAATCTATATACTGCGTGAAACCACTCCTGGATGTCTTCTATGTCTTAGCCGTAACACGATAAGGAAATTGAAATGGGGAAAGTACTCAACATGAAAAATCTCGAAGCGTAGAAAGAGAAACTCCTACACTTTCTCAACAATAAAATGAAAACGCTCAGAAATTACGAAGAAAGATACTCGCCTGCCCATTACGTGGAGTGTTCTAGAATATGTATGCCCGCTCTTCCTCTGGTTTTTTTATTTTTACCCTTCGAACACTGCCTAACTCCTTTCGTGCAGCGTCATGCTGGAAAGTCTAGCAATAAGTTCTAAACAGTGAAAACGGCGCACATAACCAGCGACATGGCTGATCCTGTGGCAGTTATTACACGCTACAAGTTCAGCTGCTAATCTTTAGAGCACCTTAAAAGCTTGTATCTCACAGTATTATCTCTGTTGGCCGGTTGGCCGCCCGCAACTTGATCTCACGGAAGGAACGAATTTTGAATTCAAATGTGTTAGTGTCCATGCGTCCTTACAAGGGTACCTCAGAAACACCTCTACTGCCTCGCACCAGTTCAGGAAAGTTTGGGGAAGGCAAGGAACGCCTGTTAAGGATAAAGCTCCGAAATGAACCCTATATTTTGGACTTTGGAATTTGTGCTTTATGCAAATATTTTGTTTTCAGAAGCTATCTGCGAAATCAAGAAGACAATTTCAGCCACTACAAACTACAAGCCGCGGCAACAACAGTTCAGAATTATGCACAAGTGTGTGGGCTAACCTGCTCTCCCGAAAAATGTGAACTCCTAGTCTTCCGCCAGCGCAAAACTCAGGCCATGATCGACGTACACACACATATATATATATATATATATATATATATATATATATATATATATATATATATATATATATCTGTATTTATTATATTATATATATATCTGTATATATTTATATATATATACAGATAAATGAAGGGGAAATGAGGGTGCTCATTATAATACATGAAGGAAAGAAGCCAACAGTCGGCGAGGCCAAGGAAAGCATTGGGAATTGTACTTTGTCTTTTTTTTTATTTTACTTGGATAATGACAGAAATTAGTAATGTAATCTGTTTAGGGGAAAGACAATTAAACACAAAGTAGAAGAAAAAACAACGTGCCGATGCTGAACCGAACCCACGACCTCCGAATATCGCGTCCGGTGCTATATATATATATATATATATATATATATATATATATATATATATATATATATATATATATATATATATATATATATATATATATATATATATATATATATATATATATATATGTCTCGAAATAATGTTATTCCTCTTGGATACTATGTAGGTGGTACGTCCCGGAACAGCCTCGGGAATAATACCGCGTAGATACTTTCGCGCTCCGTAACGCGGTGTTCCTCCGCTTAAACTGTGAAGAGACGTGGAAAACGAAACCGCTTCACCGAAACGTTCCCGCTCCGGTGTAAGCGGAGCACATTTCGGGCTTCGACCGTTAATTACGACTCATATCGCCGCTAATGAGTCTGCCTAGGTCGCGTGGCTCACGATTGGGTCGTCCAGATGGTGTATCGCGTCTGACACATCGATCGGTCTAGCTAACAAGCTTGCCGATATATCGAGGAAACCGGCGGGCACGTTGCAGTCATCGCCAGGACTCTTCGTTGCGAACAGTTAGTCGCCTGCAACACACAAACAAGCCCGCCGTTACAGAGAACTCGTGGTTAGAGGTAGCACTCGGGCACAAGCCGCGTCGTTTTCCGGAAATCACTGCGTGACACAGGCGAAGTTCGTCGCGGGCTACCCGAGAAATCAAGGGACCGCTGCGTTTTACCGGCAAGTTGGAAAATGGCGGCTCTATACGCATACACGTTATCCCAGCTCGGAGCTCGAGGACCTCTTTGCAGCTTGTGCACTGCGCATTTGTTGTAGCCGATTTATCAATACCCACCAAGGCAACTTCATTGGCGCACGAAAAGGGGAGCGGAGGCCCCCTGGCTGGCTCACGTCGTGCTTGGAATGAATTCAGGCGACTGTGAACGGCATTTGATGGTCGAATATGTTACGTGCATGTATACGCGCCGAAAAGAAGCGAAAGAACCTCAGTTCATTTCTAGACGCCCTTTTTTAAACGTGATCGTATGCACGGTTTTCTTTTCGCTTCTTCCTGCTTGTTTTTATCTTAAATTCGTGCTTCGGGTCTGGCACGGCCGCTCGAACTCACATAGGAGCTGCCTGCCGAATCGGCCTCACCGCCGGTGAAGGCGGAAGTTCCAGTTTGCATTGGTCATGGTGCTCGCTATCAGTGATGGAGTATAGCTGTCTGGCATCGAGACACACTGGTGAAGGAGTAGAGGCACTGATGGGACGGTGGACATAGGGTGTCTCGATGTGCGCCACTTCGTGAAGAGGGCGCGCGCAACGATGTACTCTAAGGGGGCGCGTTCGTTGCGGCATTGCTGCCTGCAGTTGGTGTAGTTTCGAGGTATTTACTACGATTCTCCAAATCAGGGGTTCTCAAATTGGATCCCATTGAACGCAAGCATTCCTCTCTCTGAGTTTCGTAGGTTCTCACTGGACTGCCTCCCCCTCCCTCCTATTTCCCCTATCGCAGTGCTTGCTACAGATGCGTACAAGGCAGATTGTCATTTAGTTGAAATCTAATTTAGTGCGTTAACTTGTCCCATCTCATTCCTTGGTTTTCGTCGCCACCGTAGGCCATATCCCCCCGATCTTGACATCTTGCCAAGACGCTGTGTGCTGCCGGTTTCTGTATATTCTGGCATCAGCTTCAGTGTCGGCTCACTCAGCGAACTTGGCAGCGTGCGCAGTTGCTTCGTCATCGTACGCAGGGGTACGTGAAAAGTAAAACAGAGCACGCGAGCGGTGGCCGAACTGGGCAAAACTAGGCAAAACTGCATGCCAGCGCTCTGTCTGCAGATGCGCAGCAGTGGACTGGAGTGTGACTACACACCTGGCTGACCCATCTCGATGTTGTGATGCCTGCTGTATCGGCGGCTTGAGATAAACCGCGCTGCTTGCCGGTGCGCCGTTTGATGTTTCCCCACGAAAACCACGCATTTCAATGCGTGTGACCACCGTGGTTCGAGCTGCACTCGGTGGCGAGTTCGTTGTTCTGTAGTTTATAAACACTCGTAGATCTCTTTCGTAAAAGTGGTCGAATTTTAACTACAGCTGTCTTGTGCTTCTAACGTGGTGGCATTTGAGACGAAGCAGAACGCGCCACGGCGCCGATTAGAGTAAATTTTCTCGGGCAGCCGAGCATTGCTGCAGTGATACGGGTCAGCCGGATATATAGACGGACTCTCGTTCACTTCTGCGAATCTGTTCATAGATCAACAAAGGAAACTCGCCAACATCCAATCTCTTGGGGTTGTCCCGGTGACCGTGACCCCACATAGATCTGTAAACACCGTTCGAAGAGTAATATCTGATTCTGACTTCCTTCACCTAACGGAAGAAGGAATGCTACATGGTCTCACTGACCAAATTGTCGTGAATGTCCATAGAATCAAAATTAGAAAGGACAACAGAGAAATCGCAACAAAGCATTTGATCTTGGCCTTCAATTCCAGCTCACTGCCAGAGACAATTTAAGTAGGATACCTTAAAGTCGAGGTTCTTCCATACATACCGAATCTCCGAAGATATGCTTCAACTGCCAGAAATATCGTCATGGGTCACAAAGCTGTCGGGGACAAAAAACTTGTGCTAAATGTGCTTCTAAAGAACACCTTGCGGAAGACTGTGATGCTCCAGTGCCACACTGCGCCAACTGTGAAGGAGAACATCCATCATATTCACGACCTTGTCCAGCCTGGAAGAAAGAAAAAGAAATTATCACAATAAAGACAAGAGAAAACATATAGTTCACAGAGGCAAGAAAACGGCTAGAAAAAAACAATCCATTCATCTTCACCGCTAAGACACACTACGCGGGCATGGCGCGCAGGGGCGGAGCGCCAGACCGCAACCTGGCGCCTACCAAGGCGTCTTCGGACCCTATGGAAGGGCCAGCCATGCCGCCCCAGGCAGATGAAGCCAAGGCTCCTCTGCCAGCTACGAAAAAGGGTCTGCCAACCTCTGAGTCGGGAACCCACAAGGTTTCCCAATCCAGAGGGAGGCCCCTAGCTAGTTCTTCCGTGACATCGCCGCGGGCCTCCAGCGCCTCCAGTGAGGCGATGGACGTCACCCCCACCACGGTTGTGTTGCAGGGGAGGCGGAACTCGTTGGAAAAAAAAAGGGAAAACCGAGGGTAACTCCACCCGAACCTAAATAACTCTTATTCCCCAACACACCACAATATGGCTTACATAGTACAATAGAATTGTATTGGTTTACTCCGAAATTATAGAGACGTCACAGATATACTTACATTAATGGCACCTACAGCTTTGTGCCCCCAAGAGACAAACCTTGGCCCAAAGAACACATATATCCTTAAGAAATATAAAACCTTCCGAAGAGACCGAGAACAGGCAAACAGACTCTCGGGAGGCATTGCGATCATAGCACAAAGCGACGACCCTGCCACAGAAGTACCACTGAAAACTAAGTTTGAAGCAGTGGCAGTTAACATAATCAGCCACAAAACAATAACAATATGTTCTGTATAGTTACCGCCACACCCAATCTTTACAGTAAATGACCTAGAAGAACTCATTCCACAGTTACCGGAGCCATTCGCGGTAGTTGGGGATATTAATGGGCAATCTTCCTTTTGGGGGACTGAACGAACCGACACGAGAGGGCAAATTATAGAAGATTTTATTTTGTCTAATAACCTATGTCTATTGAACACTGGAAAGCCGACATATTGCTGCCCAAGCTCAGGCAACATGAGCTGTCTTGATTTAGCTATTACATCCCCATCCATTTTTAATGATTTTAACTGGGATCTTTTAGATGACCCTAGGGGGAGTAACCATTTACCCGCTATTTTAAAGCTATCATCCTCTAAACCCCTCATTCCATCAAGGCGACGGCGTTGGAAGTTTCACCTCGCTGATTGGTCACTTTTTAAATCAAATGCCACATTAGAAAAACAGTACCATGAAGAATTAACTACATACGAAATAAATAAAAGGTTCTCCACATGCACAATATCAGCAGCGTTATTAGCAATCCGGCAAACATACGAATACGCAAGGAGAAAGCACAAAATTAGGTGGACGCGGGAGTGCAAAGAAAAAAAAAACAGAAGCAGAGCAAATCGTGGGGCATCCTCCGGCGATACGCAACTGCAAAGAACTTGATAACCTTTAAAAAGGCAAGATCCAGAGCGCGGTACGTCCGGCGAAATGCCGAAAAAACCTCGTGGTATAATTATGTCATCATCATCATCATCATCAGCCTGATTATACCCACTGCAGGGCGAAGGCCTCTTCCATATTTCTCCACTTAACCATAATTATGTATCATCCATTAATAGCTCAATCGCTGCAAAGAAAATGTGGAAACAGGTTCGAAAGCTCACCGGCGATTATACCCCATTTACTCTTCCAATGTTGATGACACCTGGAACACAAACAATACTCGAAGAACAGGTGAATATTTTGGGCGAACATTTCTCTAAAGTTTCGAGCTCTCCAAATTATACACACATCTCAAAAACACAAGGCAATAACAGAGAAACAAAACCTTCCCTTTCGTAGAGGCACAAATGAAGAATACAGCAGGCCAATCACATTACAAGAACTAAATACTGTTTTATCCCGTGGTAAAAGAACAGCACCAGTCTCAGACAACATAAATTATGCTATGCTTGCACACCTCTCTGAAGCTGCCATAGAGGCCCTGCTGAAAAGTTTTAATAAAATTTGGGATACTAGAATAATACCTGAGGCGTGGAAAAAGCAGTAATAGTACGTTTTTAAAACCCGGAAAGCCACCTACAAAACCTGCCAGTTACAGACCAATATCCCTAAAAAGCTGTATCGCAAAATCTTTTGAAAATATAATAAACATCCGACTCACTTTTGTTCTCCAGTCCCGGAAAATACTCAATATACATCAGTGCGGGTTTAAAAAGTATTCTTGAACTGATCACCTCGTTCGCTTTGAAAACACAGTCAGGGAAGCGTTCATCCACAAACAGCATTGTATCGGTGTCTTCTTCGACCTGGAGAAGGCCTACGATACAACGTGGAGATTTGGCATCCTGCGTGACCTAGCCGAGCTAGGTATCCGCGGCTGAATTCTAAGCTGCTTGAGTGACTTCCTAACCAACCGTACATTTAAAGTGCGCTTAGACTGAACGTTTTCAACTAACTTTGTGCAGGAAAACGGCGTTCCCCAGGGCTGTGTCTTAAAGGTCCACAGAAACGGCCCCCAAGAAGCCACTGATAAACGTATTCAGTGTGTAGAACACATCCTTTTGGGCATTAACGCAAAGTATAACTCCTTGGAACAAAGCCAGCGATTTATTATTAATTTTAAAAAACAGCGTTTTTTGAATTCGCAGGCAGAGAGAATGTCGCTTGGCGGTGTCGCATGTAACTATTTCCTTAACCCGTGACGTCACGGGTGAGTTGACTGGCAAGGCTTGCTAGAAGCTGCCATTCGCAGCGGCCACTGCAGCCATGACGTCACGGACACACTTCCGGTAGCTGCGAAAGTCGGCTGCTCGTGTGCTGCTCGAACTCTGTGCGGGCTGTTACACAGCTCGCCGTCCTTATCGGTTAGGTGGCCATTGCCCATTAAGTACAACAACCGAAGCGACGCAGGGATCGGCAGAACGAAGCTGCATTTACGAATGTCTTATTTATATAACGTGGTTTCAGGAGTACCGGAGTGTCGTCCGACGGGGCGTCAACAGCACGGTCAAGCACCGCACGATCCTCGACCGCCGTAAACACCGCCGCTGTGGCCCCTCCTCCGGCATACCGTTCGCGACGACACGGCAGATCGTTAGCACCAATGTCCGAAATAAAGCGTGCTAAAATTTGTTGGCGTCTGGAATACTGGATTTTAGGTCTCGATTTTTTTTTTACCGCAGTGGAAAGATTGATGACTAAAATGTTCGATTCCATAATGGTTTTGTTAGAAACGGTGTAGAAAATTTTATCGGGAATTTTTCGATCAATGCATGCGCCCGTTTTTATGTAGTCCGATGCTGGAAACCATGAGAAGCGACCGCGATGACTACCGGTGGTCGACAAAAAAGACGTACCGAAAACAAATTTACTTTCACTCGCCAGACAGTAATCAGAGAGTCATTTTATGCATGGAGTAATGTTCTTTTCAGTTTCACACTCAATGCTGGTATGGAACAAAACGCACGCCCTCGTCAACGAAAGATTTAGTGGGCACTGTCATTGCTCTGTTCACGAAATTGCAAATACTGTGGTGCCATCTAGTGGCAAAACCTGAAAGCATACCTCTCGTGGTGCGAAAGCAGGGGTGGTTTTTATATACGAAGTGTCTAAAGGTACGTCCGACGTATCCATTCGATTCTCGTAAAGATACGGCGGACGTCGATATATAGGCTCATGGCTATATGCACGTCGAACGCGGCCACATTCCGCTTGCTACGCGTGAATGAATCTTACCCTCTATGATATCAGCTAGCCGCGACTCTCGATGAGGTGCTACGAAGAGTGCATCCGTTCTAACATAGATCACGGTCTTCACTTAGGGTTGTGTACGGCAAGCATCGCTGTCACGCACATAGCTGCAGGCGATGCTACGTACTGCACCAGCTCCACCAGCTGGCATCGAGATACGCACATTCACGAGCAGCTTTCGCTTCGCACTAAACTATCACCTCGATCTGCCCATAATGCGAGCGAGCTATTCCTAGCATTTGCACTGTCTTATGTCCTGCATCGACCTCCGAAGATCTAGCGCCGGCACAACACACACGTACCACCTCGCCGTGCAGAACATTCGGCAGTCTAAAGTATGTATGTGAAATGGCATTATGCTCGTTCCTCACATGCAGACCGAGGAAACAGCATGTTTCTAGCTAAATTCTTCGTTTAAATTCTACCTCATAGCCGTGGCAAAAGACATGCCGAATCTACTAGAGGCCTGCGCTGCTACTGCGGCGAGCTGCACATCGACTCGTCGAGGCGAATACCTACTGCACCGCACCGCAAGAGTGCACAACCGGAAAGCCGGAAGCGCGAATGATCCGAATTCCCTGTGAACAGCAATGTTCTTTGGTATTTAGGGGAAGACTAGACTAAAGTGCTTAGCCTGCATCGTTTTCTTGTCGTTGAATTTTGCGTACATGTTGTTTAAACCCCCGCATGCTCGAGGTTAGCGTGACCCGACTGAACGGCCGCGCAGCTTTGAAACGATCGGGATCGATATGCATGCATCGCCGGACTTAGGTACGCCGTAGAAAATGTGCGCTGCACATTTCGTTGCAGAAGTTGACTCTTGGAATTCTGCAGAGTGCGCCATGCAAGTGATCGTTGCTACAACAACGCATCCATGTTCCAACGGCTGGCCCACCCCGAGGCGCATAAATGTTCACCCGTACGTATCAATGATCGAAGAGAGGACAGATTTTCACAATATTGGGCTCGAAATCGATAGCTACCAGTGCTCAGTGCTAGAGAAATTCTGCCTTGATCATGCGCAATTCAGTGTTTCAGGTGTGGTCAGTAGCTATAAGTTTGAACAGTTCGCCTGTCAAGTCAGCGGCGCCAGCGATGGACCGGCGGAGGGATTTTCCACGCTACACCGCTGTCTGACTAGAAAGCCTACCTAGGCGGCGTTTGACATTCAGCTGCTTTTTGTGGGCCCCGTAGTTGAAAGCAAAGCCTTCAGAAATGCGTTAAATGTTCAAAAATGTATTCTCTTCAAGTTTCACTCCAGGCTGTCAAAGCAGGCGGACGTTGATAAAACAGTTGAGCACTCCAGTCTTTAGAAATCTGTAGAATCGCCTTCAGTTTGTAAAATTATTGGAATAGGTCACTTTCCAATCGCTGGGACATAGACCCTCATAACAGCGCTTTCACGTGAATAAGGACCACACCAGACCGAAAGCTTGTCTCTTATAACATATCTAACCAAGGTATACCTTACAGCATTGTGTTGATTTTTATGGTGCATAAGCGACTAATGCTGCAATGCACCAAGAACAAGGTTTAATGTATTTGTTTTGTGTGTAATGACTAAAATGTTCTTTAGGATGTAGCTTGTTTAGGAACATTTTAGGAAACCAAAAATGCAGGAAATTTGCACGTCTCTCCTAGGATCATGCTGGGATGGAAAGGGATCTGTTGCAAAATTGTACAAAATGTTTCCTCTTATTTTCTCGACTCTGGCGCACGTGTAAGATACGGTTTATTGTTAGTTCATCTCCACACTCCTTGCATATTGGTTTGTCCTCTTTCATAAGTATGGAGCTGTGTGTGAGGTGTGGGTATGTGTTTTGTGAAGATGACCTAAAATGGCCTCCATGTTGTGTTTTTGATTACTGCATGATTTCCATTTCTTAATGACAGGTTTGACAAGTATAGTTTGTAGTTTATTTCAATGTTTCAAAAATCCTGCCATTTCACTCTCACTTTTCTTTGTACAAGCTTCTTGGTATCTTCATGCAGCATATTCACCCTCTGTAATTTAGCATTGCGTCAAGGTAACCTGGTTATTTCTTTTCATCACCTTTCAAGACAACTGTCCCGATTTCATAACGTGTAGGGTTTCTGACGACAGGAACTCCTTGGAAGTCATAGAAATAGATGAGATCCACAATCATGAGCTATCTAGGTATGCATATACATGTCCATCGCTCAGTGGAATGGTGTCAGTACACTGTTAGAACAGGCCTTGTGGTAACAACAACCATTGTCTGAGGTGGTCCTTTAATGGGCATTGAAATGCTATGTAACTACAGGTACTGATAGAACTCTTGATCATGTTATGTGATGATGCGATCCTTGCATGCATATAGGTACACATTTCAGAATCTTCAGTGCACCACTTGATTGACCATTTGCCACCAGTTTGTGTGAAAATGTATTTTTCATGCATGTTAACCAGTATTTGACAGATGACCCCTGTGCACAAGCCAAACGTGCAACGAGCCAAATGTCACGAGGCCACACGACATGGCAGGAGCTGTTAAGTAAAGCTTACAAAGTTATATTTGAAATATGTTCTGGGACGTTTCAGCTCCAATTAAGAAATGTTGAGGCTTACAGAGGTCTATGCCAGGTTGTCTATCACCTAACAGGGCAGCCTACAACCGTATGCTAATGAGTATATCTGAGATACAGAGACATGAATTAAGGAATTAGTAATTATGTTTGTAGCAAAGGGCATGTAAATTAACGGGAATCCACAGTGGGATCTGCAGACAAGAACCATTAACGCTGGCACACCATACCCTTACAGGTGGAGATTAGGAGTCTCCCTAATTTTTTTTCTGCTCAAAGCTTGTCATTCCCTTCGTTCTTCCAGATGAGGAAGATGTGAAAATGATAGCATCGAAAATTCCAGAGACCATCGTTAACAAGGATGCTGATCCCAAAAGCGTAAAAAGGAATTTCAGAAAAGATGGGTGACTAGTAATGGTGGCAACAGTTGAAGCTAAATGGAAAGGCATGAAATTGAAATGCAACATATGCAGAGATATGTTGCGAGACGACCAGTCTGTGGTGTGCGACATCTGTCTCCGTTAGTTTCATCAAGTGATTGGCCAAAGCAGATGGGGCTTGTGGTTTTGTGATAAGTGCAGTGTAGTAGTATAGATGCAACCTTGCCCATTAATAATTGGAGTGGAGTAAGTGCATTGTTTTGTTTTTGTAAGATGTTCATGGTTTCCATGCAAACATTATGAGAATTTTTTTCCTAGAGAATGTTTGCTGAAATGTGAATATAATGTGCAATAAAACTAGTGTTTTCTTGTTATTTACTTTTCCTTGTATACATTAGTTCTGTGAAGAAAACCACAGGCTAGAAGGAAATGTAATGGCATGCATTTTGATACTTGGCCCCGTTGTGCTGGCTCAGTAGTTAGAGTGCTTGGCTGCTGAACCCAAAGATGCAGATTTGGTTCCAGCCAGAGCAGGAGCATTTCAATAGAGGCGAAACAATAGGCCTTCATGCACCGCGCGGTGTCAGTGCATGTAAAAGAACCCCAGGTGGTCGAAATTATACCGGAGCCCTCAACTATCGTGTTCCTCATAGCCGTAGTTATTTTGGGATGATAAACCAGATATATATCACATCATACTCTGAGTAAGATGCTATTCATAGTCAGTTAATCATACACTAAATGATCAATTTTTTTCTGCATGGTACAGCAGCTGTTGTACAATTTTACTTTAGCCTTCATGAAGAATATCACACTGGCTCCACATGGCCTTCTGTTGACCCTTGATATGCGTCACAATCACACACCCGAGTATGTATTTGTCTAAGGGCACCTATGCATGCAAGGAGCGGAGCGTTACTTTCCATTTGTCAGAACTGAAATGCACGATCCACATCATTTCTGTAATTCAACTGCCTGCTATTTGAACTGTCCAGCATTGATGCAAGTTTCAAAGAACTGCAATTAGCAAATTAATCCAAGCAGGAAACCATGCCAAGAACTGCTTTGGTTTCATCTTTAACAACTGTTTGAGAACTAAAATTAGCCAAATGTTGCAAAACATAGATGAGAGGTTACAAAATCTAAAAAACAATGCAGCCTACCAGTGGCATGTAGGGATTCACATCCTAAAGTGACATATATAGCTATGAAAAATACCGTAGTGGAGAGCTCCAGACTAATTTGACTGCCCGGGCTTTGTATTTTGCATTGACATCTTGCAGAAAACAGAAGCATTTGCATTTCACCTGCACCAAAGTGCGACTGCCATCACTGGCATTAAACATCACGACCTTGGGGAAAGTAGCCGAACGTGCCACTAAGATATCGCAGCGTCTACGTACATGCTATACACGTCAACCTTTCTAGCATTAAAGCTGTCACATGCATGGCAGATATTCATGTTCAGCTTTGGACTGACAAGTTTAAAAGTGTACTATTTGTGTTTGTCTAGCATGAAAAACAAAGGAAACTAAGGAAAAACGAAAAAAAAAATGAACATATGTTGAAAAAGCACTAGTCATTAACACATAAAGCATATTCGTTTTTTTATTAATGATAAAGTGGCCTTCAGCAATAGTACAAAGCCTGAACATTTAGGAAGGTGCTGTGCCAGGCAGCTATTTTACTGAAACCTGAACCATTTCACCTGTAGTAATGCGCTTCCCGGCGGTGTGGGCTGGGCACTTATTTTTCGGTCCACTCCAACATACGAAAACTGCATCATGTGCATTCCCATTTTACGAGTTTTGAGCTCAGTAGTGCAGGCTAACAAATTGTCGATGACTTATTTTCGCCTGATTGTTGCACAGCGCGTGTAAATAAATTACCACCGCACCTAATAAACACTGACATGCACGTGCAACATCGCCGATCATAAACGGACACACTGATGTCCGTCCAGACATCGGCGCACTCATCACAGCACTCTTCGTAGTCTCACACAGCACTCTAGTAGGACGTAATCCGTACATCACAGCATCTCACGGTAAGCGCTAACCACACCTCCAACAAACACGAATGACTCGATGCTTGGGCTAGAGACACGCCGGCGGCACCCAGCTTTTTCAGCGCCGCTTGTATATGTACTACGTAGAACTTGCAGCACCAAACCTCAATGCGAGCAGAAAGCGATGCGTTACGTGACGCATCTCATCACAGATGGAAGTGAGGAAACTTTGAAGAATCAAAACTACATAACTACATAACAACCGTCGTAGACGTTAATCCACATGATGACGAGGACCAAATGAGCGGGCGTGCGGGCCGCGGGCTGGCCGTCAACACCGCGATTACATGCGCTTGCGCTCTGGTCATGCTTGCCACCCTGCCGCGGTCCAACTCACGTAAACATATATCATCATGCCATCACGTAGTATATCACCCATTTAAGGCACTATTCTTGCCACTGTACTATTCTTTGTAATTTCACATTTCACGCATGCAGTATGTAGTACATACTTCTTGCACCTCGCACGTACACCTCATACCAACTTCGATTTGGCTACATATGGCTACCATGTTGTTGCTACAACCACATCTGGGGATCTCGGATCCGTCTGGCTTTCCCGACGGATCCCAAGGCCCATATCGGAGAAAAATGCGTTGGGTCCGTCGGAAGAACCCTACCGATCGGGTCCGTCCGCCGTACCTCTGAAAAATATTTCCCGGATCCGTCCATCGTATCCCGAAGAAAAACGCACCGGGTCCGTCGGACGTACCTTTAAGACCATTGATCGGGTCCGTCAGACGTACCTTTAGCCACAGCCTTTTATATAAGGCTGCATTGGAGAGAGCGCAAGCTATAATAAATTATGGCAAGCACTCCTAGAAGAAAAAAGAACAATGTGCAGTTACGGAAATCAGCGATATTTTGCTGACATATCACGGCAGAGAGTTCTGACAAAATGTGATTCACTGGAGAAGGTAATGGCAACTCACTCCAGTATTCCTGCCAAGAAAACCCTATGACCAGTCACAATAGCATTCATGATATGGCGCTGGAAGATGAGCCCCCCAGGTTGGAAGGCGTCCCACATGATACTGGGGATGAACAAAGGGCGATTCCTAGTAGCTCCAGGACGAATGAAGCGGCTGGGCTAAAGCCAAACGGACGCTCAGTTGTGGATATGTCGCGAAGCGACCGGAAAGTCCGATGTTGCAAGGAGATATATCACATAGCAACATGGAATGTAAGGTCTATGACGCAAGGTAAACTGGATGTCGTCAAGCGAGAAATGGACAGATTGAACATTGATATCTTGGGTATCAGCGAGCTCAAGTGGACCAGAATGGGAGAATTTAACTCCGGCGACCATTATGTCTTTTTTTGTGGGCACGAATCCAAGAGAAGGAATGGGGTCGCTCTCATAGTAAACAGAAGAATGGGCAAAGCAGTGCTAGGGTACAACCCCAAAAACGACTGAATGATTTCACTTCGGATCCAAGGTCACCATTTCAACATAACAGTTATCCAAGTCTATGCACCAACCACTACTGCTGAAGACGCTGACGTTGAGAGATTTTATGCTGACTTCCAATGCCTTTTAGACCGCACTGCATCATCAGACGTCCTTTTTCTCATTGGAGACTGGAATGCTAAGATGGGAAGTGAAAAAATATCCGGAATTACAGGCAAGTTCGGTCTTGGTGAGCCAAATGAAGCTAGGCAGAGGCTAGTAGTGTTTTGTCAAGAAAACAACCTGACCATAGCGAATACTCATTTTCAACAGCACAAGAGGCGCCTGTACACATGGACTTCACCGGACGGTCTGTACAGGAATCAGATTATCATATTCTTTGTCGGCAGAGATGGAGAAGCGTCATACAAGCAGTAAAAACAAGGCCTGGACCCGATTGTGGCACCGATCATCAGCTTCTTGTCGCTAAATTTAAGCTTCCATTGAGGAAAACGCAGAAAACTAGAAAGCCTTTCAGATATGATCTGGATCAAATTCCATAAGAATATGCTGTGGAAGTGAGGAATCGATTTCAAGAATTAGATCTAGAAGACAGAGAACATGAAGAGTTCTGGACTGATGTTTGTGATATAATACAGGAAGTTGCTACTAAGGTACTTCCAAAGCAAAAGAAATGCAAGAAAGCAAACTGGTTATCTGAAGAGGCTTTGCAAATAGCTGAGGAAAGGAGGATGGCAAAAATTATGGGGGAAAGGGAAAGATACAAGGTTCTCAATGCGGATTTTCAGAAAATAGCAAGAAGAGATAAGAATGCCTGCCTGAACATACAGTTGCAAGCAGTTGAGGACAACAGCCAATTGAGGAACACAACAGCTCTGTATAACAAAATCAAAGATATCAAAGGAAGCTTCTGTGCTAAGCTGGGCGTAGGACAAACGAGGCAGGGACCTCACGGAAGCCTCAAAGATAAAGAAGAGGTGGCAGGAATACACAGAAGAACTGTACAAGAAGGACCCTGATGTGCAAACGCAACATAAGACGGCTGTGATTACTGGTCTCGAGCCGGGCATCCTGAAGACTGAAGTTGAATGGGCCTTAGCCAGCCTTGCTAAGAACAAAGCTAGCGGAATTGATGGCATTCCAGCTGAGCTGCTTCAAAACCTCAACCATGACGACGCTGTTAACGTTCTGTATACATTATGTCAGCAAATTTGGACAACCCTCCAGTGGGCACAGGATTGGAGGAGGTCAGTTTTCGTCCCCATTCCAAAGAAAGGCAGTGCCAGAGATTGTTCCAACTACCGCACGATCGCGCTTATTTCGCATGCTAGCAAGGTGATGTTGAAAATCCTCCAAAATAGGCTGCTGCAGTATGTAGATCGGGAGCTTCCGGACGTGCAAGCTGGGTTTCGCAAGGCTAGAGGAACTAGAGACCAGATAGCCAACCTTCGCTGGATCATGGAAAAAGCGAGAGAGTTTCAGAAACCCATCTACTTCTACTGTATTGATTATGCGAAAGCGTTTGACTGCGTAGGTCACAGCAGATTGTGGCAAGCTCTCCAAGAGATGAATCACCTCATCTGTCTCCTCAGGACCCTGTATGGAGGGCAAGAGGCCACAGTCAGAACTGGGCATGGTCTTACTGATTGGTTTCCGATTGAGAAAGGAGTGAGACAAGGCTGCATACTTTCGCCCTGCCTATTTAACCTATAAGCTGAGTGCATCATGAGGAAGGCCGGTCTGGACGAGTCTTCAGCTAGAGTGAAGATTGCTGGGAAACGTATCAACAACCTTAGATATGCGGATGATACCACTTTAAAGGCAGAAAGTGAAGTGGAACTCAAGAGACTTCTGATGCGCGTACAAGAAGAGAATGAGAAGTTTGGGCTTAAACTAAACATTAAAAAGACAAAGATCATGACGTCTTGCCCCATCAAGTCCTGGAGCATCAAGGGACAAGAAGTGGAAGCTGTGACAGATTTCCTCTTCTTGGGGTCCAAGATTACCCCGGAAGGAGACTGCAGCCATGAAATTAGGAGACGCCTGCTTCTGGGAAAGAGAGCCATGGCTAGCCTTGACCGCCTAGTAAAGAGCAGAGACATTACACTGCCAACCAAGATCCGTATAACTCGTGCTATGGTCTTTCCAGTTTTGATGTATGGATGCGAGAGTTGTGGTGTGAAAAAGGCTGACCGCCGAAGAATTGACGCGTTTGAATTGTGGTGCTGGCGAAGACTCTTGAGAGCTCCTTGGACTGCCAGAAGATCAAATCAGTCGATATTGTCGACCATAAACCCTGACTGCTCATTGGAAGGTCAAATTCTAAAGTTAAAGCTCAGCTACTTTGGTCATCTGATGAGAAGAGAGGAGTCGCTGGAGAAATATTTGATGCTGGGAAAGGTTGAGGGTCACCGGAGAAGGGGTATGCAGCGAACGCGACGGTTAGATGGCATCCTCGAGGCGCTGCAGATGAAGTTATGTGATGTTAAGAAGATAGTGAGAGACCGGAAAGCGTGGCGTAATATGGTCCATAGGGTCACGAAGAGTCGGACACGACTGAACGACTGAACTGAACTGAGTCACGTGGGGGGCTACACTGTACTAGGGTTTTTCCGCTAGATAGCGCCTCGGTTGTTTTTATGCGATTGTCAATGGCAAATTAAAATTGTAAAGCCTCTTTTCTTGGATATTGTAGTACTCGATCTGTACTATACGAGGCAAGATCTTTTCATCTCCACCGTAATCTCATGACATATTTTGGCCAGTGTTCTGTCCCTTTAAGCCCCTCACTCTTCATAATTAACATAAATTCCTTAGCAAAAGTGATCCCAAGGTCCATAATGTATTCTCTTTATGTAGACGATGTCCAAATAGCACACACGCCCTCCAACTTGTCATTCTGCGACAGACATACAAATCACTGTAAACAAAATGTCTGCGTTGGCAGACAATAACGAATTTAATTAGTTCTCTCCGCAAAAAACGGTAGCTGTTTTATTCTCGCTCAGACGAGGATTGCAAAGCAACCCTACACTTTACCTGAATCAGAATCCATTGCCCGTTAAATAAGAACATAAATTTTTAGGTGTCACCTTTGACAAAAAACTAACCTTTCTTCCCCACATAAACAACTTAAAGAAAAAAGCATCCCAAGCCCTCAATGTGTTGAAACTACTCTCACGAAAACGCTGGGGGTCCGATAGGGCATGTCTTTTACATATTTACTGTTCTCTAATGCGCTCTATGTTAGACTATGGCTCAATAGTATACGGTTCGGCCAGGCCATACTACCCAAAACGGCTATATCCAGTTCATAATCTTGGTTTACATTTATCATCCGGTGCTTATAGAACTTCTCCAATAGCTAGCCTCTATGTGGAAAATAATGAACCTGCTTTCAAAGATCGAAGAACTGCACTAACTTGTACATACGTCCTCAAATTCCGTTCTATGCCTAAACATCTGTCACTCTATTGTCACGAACTGCCATTCCCGAATACTCTTCAACAACAAGCCTCAAGCAATCCGCCTTTTGCGCGAGTTCTATGCGCATGCGCGAAGCCCCAGCGGCGACTGATGAAAACACACTGAGAGGCGTCGACGGCGCTTCTCGTCGCCGCACTCATAGCCAACGCACGGGGGCTGGAGGCGCGGTACGTTCACAGCCTCGGTAAAACGATGCCAACCACCTGTGCCGCTTACGGCTGCCACTATCGAGGCGTGCCGGGATGCAAGACGCGTTTTGTTAGGTTTCCTTCGGCGAGCCGCGACCTGCAACGGCGTGAAGCTTGGATTAGGGCAACCAAGCGTCAAGACGTGAATGGGCGACCTTGGCAGCCGACTGCGCGAAGAACACTTCGTTACAGGTATGTATGCATCTAAAGGAAATGTGCATGAGGAAAAGTATCTACCGGAGTTTGCACCAAGCCTGTAACCCACCAGTGATAGCCGTAATGAGCATTTGTTCGGGGCGTCTGATGGCGATGTGTTTTGTCGTTTGTTTTCTTTATGTGCGAAGGGGCCGGGTAGCGCAGATATCACAGGTGGCTGTGTGCGCTAGACCGTAATATTTAGCATGTTTTATCGCGACTGCCGCTGACTAAAAAGAAGAAAAAAAAGGGTGTTTGTTGTGATGCACCGCCGTTAGCGAGCCGAGTGGTTGAGCTGGTCATGAGGCGCTCGCGAACGGCAGTGCATTAAAACGCCGTATTTTTTTTTCTTGTTAGTGAGGTGGCAGTCACGATAAAACATGCTAAATATTACGGCCTAGCGCACACAGCCGCCTGTTATATCTAAGCTACCTAGCCCTTTCGCACATAAAGATAAGAAGGGACAAAATACATCGCCTTCAGGCCCCGGTGCAACTGAAGCAATCACGCACCGAAGAAATCCTCATTGCAGCTATCACTGGTGCGCTACAGCCTGGGTGAAAATTCCAGTAGGTACTTTTCATCATGCCTATTTCGCTTAGATGCATACATACTTGTAGTATCTGTGTTTTTGCCGCTCGGAGCATATGACGCACTTGACACTTGCACGACGCACAGTATTTTTTTTTTTAATTAAAGGCTCGCCTTCGTGCACGCCAAAGCATCCGGACTTTGTTCCTTTAATGTACGCAATCAGATGCACTTCGTTAGGGAGCTTGATAATCGTCGTCTTCGTCCAACCGTTTGCAACGGCAAGGAAACCGCCCGGCACAATAAATGAGTCTCCTGGAGGGTTCATGCTCGTTCACTTGCAGAGTGGATCGCTCTGGACATAGAACAGAGTTGGTTCCTGACCGAGATGCGCATCCGATATGTAGGAGATTCACATGTGTCACCAAGTTGTTGATTCCGCAGAAATCGCGGCGGAGGCAGAAATGAACGTTGGAGATCCTTTCACAACAGAATGACCATTCTCTGTGTACCGAGAACCTTTTCACCACTGCGACCACATCCGTTCTGACTCCTGAGGCCAGAAACCGGCTACAGCTCTGAATAATCCATTGCCAGAAAATGCAGCGCGTTTCCTGCAGGTGTGCATTCCGGCCGGGACAATGCCCTTTTCACGGGGTGTGTATATGTGACTCTCTGTCGATCTTCGTGGATGAAATCCTATAGCTGCACGGTTGTAGATGACGCGAGGAGGAAGCGACGCCCATTGCACCATGCCGGCGCCGCGGTGACCGCATTGTGCTCGGTAACTCAAGACACCCCGCGCATATGCGCCGCTCAAAGTCACAGGAGACGATTCCACCTAGCTCTGTAGCATCAACAAACCCCTGGCTGCTTTGCGCTTTGAGATCCCTCTCTCTCTCTCTGCCCCCACGCTCTCATGTCTGCCGAAAACCTGCACGCTGAGAGCGTCTCATTCTGTCACGTCGAACACGGCCCGCGCTACACGCTCTTACAATACGAAGATACTATATGCGTACGTGCGTTATGAGTGGATTGTGAAAACGCTCTACCTTCCCCCATACTGCGTGAACATGATATGCTGCAATCACTGTCACTACTTTCCGCTCCGAGGCCAAAAAAAGGGGGGAAGCTTTCGCTTTCTACCAGCGTTGGCGTGGCCATTTCGTATGGTGCGCTTTCGCGTCGTCTGCTACACTGCCGCTCAATGTGTTTCCCGCCCGCTCCCGCATGATGGCGCCACATCCTCGCGCAAAAGGCGGATTAAGCCTTTACTCTAGCGCTTCGAAGAAAAATGCCGTGACCTGGACGTTTTGAATGAAACTGAATGTATTGCGCCAATACACGAACCACTCCCTCCGTGGTACACTCTTCCCGCAGTTGTCGACCTCACGCTAAAGCAGTTAAAAAAAATGCACACTCCACATAAATACATATTGCAGGAATTCCTGGCACTAAAAGAAAAATATACGAATTACATTGCATTTTACACAGATGGTTCAAAAACAAGTAAGTGTGTTGGAAGCGCAGTAGTAGAAGATGAAACGGAAGCAATAACAAGGCTACCTTCTTATACATCAGTTTTCACTGCAGAGTGCTATGCTATTTGTACTGCTGTGAAAAAAAAAAGGAATGGAAACATTAAAAATGGCATCATTTACACTGACTCTTTGTGCCCTCACTGCATTAAACTCTAAAAATGCAGTTGAACCAATTATTGGCAACCTAATACACGCCATAATATATATAGCGTCCCAAAAACATAATACAGTTGTTGTAGAAGACCTTGACCTGGGCGATACGTCGTCAACAGTCAATAGAACGTTCTGCGATCAGTCGTGAGACGTGTCAGCACACGTACGAGCGTCGAAGCGAGCTTCGTTGTCGTTTTCTTTTCTGCCTGTCACGCGCGTTGAACATGCTTGTCGTCGTTCTCTTCAGCAATAGGCGCTGAACATATCAGAGCCCAATACCTGTTTTACAATATAACATTCTGCTGGGTCCCCAGTCATGTTGGGAAGAGAGCAGACGCATGTGCTGCACAAGCAAGGTCCAGAGAAATCAAACGTGGGAACATACCACACAGGGATTGTATAAAGTTGGCGCACAGGAAACTAAGACCTAGATGGCAAGCTGATTGGGAAAATAAGAAAAGAACAAGCTACATTCTGTAAAGCCGTTTTTAGGGGATTGGAAATCGTGCCGGCATCAGGAACGTTTTATTGAGGTTTTTTTATGTCGTCTACGCATAGGACACACACACATCGCTCATAATTTTTTCTTGACAAATAAAGACAAACCAGTGTGTGAATTGTGCAGAGAGGAGCTCACAGTCAATCACATTTTAATCTCATGCATGCAACTTAATAATCTCCAGAAAAATATTTTACTGTATTTTATAATAAAGACATCTCATTTCATCCTGCCTTGCTTTTAGGGGAACAAGCATTCTTCGATTTCTCTCTAGTTTGTACATTTCTTAAGAAAGCCAATGTTTTAAGTCGAAAAGAGAATCATAAGTCTTAAGCACTTGACATTACAAACCATCTAGCCTTGTGTTTGGCGCAATATAGCCATAGTTGCTCTTGCGCCATAATACCTCATATAACTAGCTAACTCAAACGCGCCATCGGCTGTCAATGCAGCTTTTAAAACCAAAGCTAACATCGGGAAATGGAGAAATGCTTGGAAATTATTGGTAGGAATCTTCTCCGTGTAGCTTTATTTGTGTATTTTAGGTACGTATGCATGCGAGGTTCGATAAATCATTGACCAATATTCGTAGCTTTATTCCTTTACAGATTTCTCGCGTTTAATTTGTTTACACAGTGTCGGTAAACAGTGTGTCACGATGACATATATTTATACTGTAAATTTTCCAGCTGATGCCAGAATTGGGCAGTCTCTGCTGTGTGCCCTGGTGAGATAATTGTAGCATACGTGCAAGAGGTCCAGACCAATATCCCGCATTCCGCGAGTCAATAGGTTTGAGCTTTCACTTTTGGCTTGCCATTTCACGTGACTTAATAGGCACATTAGGTATTTCTACAACGATATAATTGTTATTCAACATAGAAAATGTGGTAATAGACATGAAATAAATGTCCCAATTGTTTCCTGAAATATTAATATCACTACATATTTTCACATTCCAACAAATTGGCCATCTGAGGACGTTGCAAGCTAAGCTTGATTGGTTTCTATTTACCGTCCCAAAGAAACCTAGGCTATAAAGACGTGCATAATAGAGGAACCATTCTTATATTAACACTGTTGAGCATTCTGGCTATGAATGTAACGAGTGCTAGTTACATTGTCATTGTAAAATGAATACAAGCCACTTTGTAACATGTGTGAATGTTTTCCTGCTTATTTCGGGCTTACAGAATATTTGTGTTTAGGTACCCTTCAAACTTTCTGAAAATGGTAATGCTGAGGATGAAATGCGTGACCAACTGCTGGAATTTTGCTGCCAAGGTCGTATCCAAAAACACATGATGGTGAAGGGTGCGCATTTAAGCTGAAAGCAATGTGTATGTGGCATAATACCCAAGATGACTTGAAGTATATTTGTTTGAAACCTGTGTTTAAAATAAAATACAGGGAGGGAGGTGAGGGAGAAGCGAATGTATTTTGAGCATAGTGTATGTCTATTTTCTTGTGTATCATTTTCCATATTTTGTGTATCTGCATGTGATGCTACATTTATCTACCTATGTATTGTTTCTTGCTTTGTCCAATTTTTTTTTTTCACTTTATTTCTAATGTACCCTTGGGCAGATGTATTCTACGTTTCGTTTTCCTGGTTGCTTTCGTGCACCAAACTGTGACAGAGTTGTATCGGTTGTGATTTTGTATGAAGCAAAATAAATGTTCATTTCACAGAGTTCCTGGCATATTTCCTGCAATGCTGCGGTTTCGGAAAGGCTTTGACGCAGCTGCGTTGAGGGCCAGTCAACAGTAATTGCGACCTAATTTTATATTTCGTTGCTGAAAATAAATGGAAAAATAATACCACACCGTACAGAACCGAATTAATGTGCCACCAGGGCGCGGCAGTACGGCAAGCGCTTGCTAGCATTCAAACTGCGCACCTTTAACGAACAACGGATGTGCGGCGAACCTCAACCGCTTGGTGCGCTACAATCAATTGGGCCGCTGGGCCCTATGGCCCGCTCTTTACCAATCGCTTTCTCTATGTCTGTGTGTCTGTGCGGCGTCATCATGCAGAAGTGTGTTTGATTTGGATGCGCAAGCAGTGCAGATTTGCTACACAGAAGACGGACATCGAGCAGGACACTACGTAGGTGCTTTCCGAAAGGCGCTGAAGCATTTCGCTGGCACGGATTAGCAGTTAAGAAATGGAAGAACATAGGCAACATCCATGTGTGCAACGCAAGCCATAAAGAATGAGCAGTATTGGTTGCAATGCCTGTATGGGCGTTCTCCGAGAAGTTTACGTTAGCATAACGGGTTGCCCCAGCTAACTGCAGCCAAGGTTTAAAAATAGAACATTTCAGGTAGGCCAGGGAAACCCGATGCATAGAGCTGCCAGCCGTCTCACGCACCATGAATTTTTTTTCTGTTTCGTAATTAATTTATTAGTCATTCGGATATTTTTTTAATTACTAAATATTGACTTTAGACAATAAATGTGATTTGCAACGATGGAGAGCACTTTCAAAAACCCCCATCTAATTTATCGGTAATAAAGAAGTCCTCATGTGTATCTTTTTTCCGATGTCCAAGGAAAGCCCGCGAAATACGAAAAAATCATGTGACTAGTGCATTTGAGTTTTTTTTTTTTTCTAATAGCGTTGTTTATTGCCTCAGGGCATAATGGAATATGTAAAAAAATTAAAGGGGGTATTAAATGAAATAAAAAAGGTTAGCTGTTCTAATAAAGTTCCAAAGAGAGCGATGATAAGGCCCTTGCGTCCATGCAATTTATGAAGATGAGTTGTTCGGCGAAATGCCCACTGCCGTCAGGTGCCGAATTCTCGTCGGCTTCAGTGCCGGGCAAACCCACAACAAGTGGTGATTATCTGCCTCGTGACCTTTTGATTTGCAGACAGGACATCCTGGACGTTGATATAAATATCGATATTGAGGCCATGTTCGTGTCACAGCAGGTGTTAGGGCAACCCCGACCCGGATCCTCCGTAGCGCAACCGCCTCAGCGCGGGTAAGACCGCTGGGGAAGGTTACCGTTGAGTTGCTCTCAATCGTGGTTTTGAACTTAATCAGATGCGGGCGTAGCTCTATGGCCCTGTTGCAGCGGCAGGCCGGTACTTTCATTCACAGTCGCCTTACTTACGGGATTGTCGTTTGGGAAAATACAACTGCCATTTATCGCCTGCACAGCATATACAAAATCAGGCCATCCGCATTATCACCTGCAGCACTTTTTCCACTAGCGCTCGTCCCTTATTACATGAACATCATATCTTATCAGTCCACCAGCTCTTTCAGTATCACCTTGTAATCGCGTCCTTTAAGCTATTGAATTGTAGCTTGCATTTTCAGTTGTTTAATTCGTTACTACTTTCGAACTATGACTCCGCAAGATTTA